>NC_041382.1:320751232-320760467 GCF_002162155.2 Triticum dicoccoides | reverse complement strand
TGCCGCCCCGCCCGCCGTGCCTCGCCGCCCTGCCGCGGGAGCCCGCCGCCGAGGAGCGCCGCGCCCGCGCCGCGCCGGCCCAGCTCCTCCCCATCTCCGGCAAGCTCCGGCCGGTCCTCCCTCCTACTACGGCGAGAAGCTCCGGCGAGCTCAAGATCCGGCCTCGGTTCGCGTGCCCGCCGAAGAACCCTAGATCTGGTTGTTTTTTTCTCGAAGTCCTTAAAATTTTCAGTCCATATGCTCCTGTTCGAGGCTCCGTAACTTTGCATCCGTAGCTCCGATTTGGGCATATAGCATATCAAAATATTCATCTCAGAGAGTACATCATTTCATACCATTGCATAATTTTCATTTGAGTTCATTTTCATGCCCGAAATGCTGTTAGAAGAGGGCTACTTGAGTTAATTGTCACATCTGTTACTCCGTTTAGCACTTTTGTCATTTTTGCCATGATTAATGTGTGCATGATATGCCCATGAGTTCTTCATATGTTTTGTTAAGGGTTTTGTCATCTATCCAGAGGTGAAACCCATGTATTTTTAGGATGTGTGTGGTGACTTGTGCAAGCTTGCAAAGTGGTGCACTTGCTAATTATGTTTTCAGGGACTTAGTGATTTCACTAAGTCCTGGGATTGTTTAGTTCACGATGCCATATGTTCTTGTTGTTTCCTAGTGATCCATGCCTCTTTTGAGGATAATCAGTAAGGGAGTTTTGTTAATCTTGTAGTGCTCTATCCATCCATGCCTTTGTTTGCAATTATGGAGCACCCTAGCTTGAGTCAATCGAGCTCTACTTTTGCTTCGTTGTGAATCTGGGCAGATCGTCAACTTGTTTGCAATTTTGCCGATGTTATTGTAGTTGACCCGTGCATGCTATGCCATTGTTGTTGCCATGTCTAGCTTGTATTTTGTGCCTTCTTAAGAGATGTATTCTTGTCTTGCCATGACTTGCCCCGTGGTGAGTGCATCGAGATCGTAAACATGCCTTCGTGAGTTATGTTTCAGCATGTCCCAGTTTTCACTAAGTCTGAAAACTGATTATGTTTTTGCTATGTTCGTGTGCTCGTTAGTATATTTTGTGATCCCTTTTGGCTCAAGGTCACTAAGGGACTTTTGTTAAGCTTGTTGAGTAGCTCCATGCCATGTCTTTCTTTCTCATGTTCAGGTCCTGTAGCATGTTGTTTTGTTGCTCCGAAGAGGGCTATATGATCTGAAATTCCAGACAAGTGTTAATTTCACAAAGTCTGAGATCTGTTTTACCATTTGCGTTTTTGTCATGCTTGTTTGAACCTGTTAATGGATGAATTGGCCGTAGCTCAGTGCTAGACTTTTGTTAAGCATCTTGAATGCTTTCCTGCCATGTATTTTGATGCCATGTTTGGGTGCTGTAGCATGTTCATTTCGTTGCATTTAGATGCCTACTTGCTGTAAATCGCAGACCGGTGTCATATTTGAATCGCTTGTCATTTCCAAACCGTAACTCCGATTTCGGCGTTCTTTATATCGTTTTCAAGCGATTTCATCTCATCTTTCCAGTGTCATATCTTGCATTTTGCATCCCGCATCGCATCCCGCGTAGCATATCATCCTTGCATCGTGTTGATTGAGTTTGCACGTGGTTGATTGTATCCTTGTTGCTTGTTTGTCTTGTTTGGGTAGAGCCGGGAGACGAGTTCGCTAACGAGGAGCCCGTTGAGATTGCTTTTGAGGATACAGTCAACTCTGACAACTGTGCCGGCAAGATGATCATACCCTCGAAATCACTACTATCTTTGCTATGCTAGTTTGCTCGCTCTTTTGCTATGCCATTGCTACGATGCCTACCACTTGCTTGCAAGCCTCCCAAATTGCCATGTCAAACCTCTAACCCACCATGTCCTAGCAAACCGTTGATTGGCTATGTTACCGCTTTGTCAGCCCTCTTATAGCGTTGCTAGTTGCAGGTGAAGATTGGAGGCCGTTCCTTGTTGGAACATCATTTATTTACTTGTTGGGATATCATTATATTGCTATGTTATCTTAATACATCTATATACTTGGTAAAGGGTGGAAGGCTCGGCCTCTCGCCTAGTGTTTTGTTCCACTCTTGCCGCCCTAGTTTTCCGTCATATCGGTGTTATGTTCCCGGATTTTGCGTTCCTTACGCGGTTGGGTTATAATGGGAACCCCTTGATAGTTCGCCTTGATTAAAGCTTTTCCAGCAATGCCCAACCTTGGTTTTACCATTCGCCACCTAGCCTCTTTTTCCCTTGGGTTACCGGAGCCCGAGGGTCATCTTATTTTAACCCCCCCCCCCGGGCCAGTGCTCCCTCTGAGTGTTGGTCCGAACCGGGCAGCCTGCGGGGCCACCTCGGGGAAACTTGAGGGTTGGTTTTACTCGTAGCTTGACCTATCTGAGTGTGCCCTGAGAACGAGATATGTGCAGCTCCTATCGGGATTTGTCGGCACATTCGGGCGGTGTTTCTGGTCTTGTTTTAACTTGTCGAAGTGTCTTGAGTTACCGAGGTACCGAGTCTGATCGAAACGTCTTGGGAGGAGGTCTATTCCTTGGTTGACCGTGAGAGCTTGTCATGGGCTAAGTTGGGACTCCCCTGCAGGAATTGAACTTTTGAAAGCCATGCCCGCGGTTATGGGCAGATGGGAATTTGTTAATGTCCGGTTGTAGATAACTTGAACCTTAATTAATTAAAATGAATCAACTGAGTGTGTTACCGTGATGGCCCCTTCTCGGCGGAGTCCGGGAAGTGGACACATGTTGGAGTAATGTTTGCGCAGGTTGCTCTCTAGTTTCCTGCTCGTGCTTGCCTTCTCTTCTCGCTCTCTTTTGCGAATAAGTTAGCCACCTTATTTGCTAGTCGCTTGCTGCAGCTCCACTTATATTTATCTTGCCATACCTATAAGCTTGAATAGTCTTGATCGCGAGGGTGCGAGATTGCTGAGTCCCTGTGGCTCACAGATTACTATTACCCCAGATGCAGGGCCTGATGATTCCGCTCTAGGAGACGCGTATGAGCTTAAGTGGGAGTTCGACGAAGACTCTCAGCGATACTATGTTTCCTTTCCCGATGATCAGTAGTGGTGCCCAGTTGGGGGTGAACGGGACCGTTGTCGCATGTTGGGTTCTCTTTTATTTTGGCGCCGTAGTCGGGCCATGAGTGTTTGGATGATGTAATGTTATTTATGTACTTGATTGACATGGCGAGTGTAAGCCAACTATGTTATCTCCCCTTTTATTATTATTACATGGGATGTTGTGAAGGTTGCCTAACTTGCGACAAATGCCTTCAATGCGATTATGTCTCTAAGTCGTGCCTCGACACGTGGGAGCTATAGTCGCATCAAGGGTGTTACAAGTTGGTATCAGAGCCTTCCCCGACCTTAGGAGCCCCATTGCTTGATCGTTATTAGCGGACGAGTTGTGTCTAGAAAAATGTTTTGAGTCATTTGGGAATTATATATCGGAGAGATTAGGAATTCTTTTTACTTCCCAGTCTCCTCATCGCTCTGCTAAGGCATCCTGACGTAGAGTTTTGACTCTTCTCTTCTCAAATTTCACAGAATTTTTTTAGGATCACGCGGGTATCTTGGAATCGTTCCGATGGTTTTATGATGAGAACATTGACTTTGTGCCTCCTGTTAGGGGTTTAGTGGAAGTGTCCCGGGGAGTTGAGCTCTAAGGTGTTGTCATCATAATTTTATCGTTGCAGTTCTGGAATACCTGAGTCTAGTACGCCGACATCGAAAATATCTTTTATGCAGTTCGTTGGTGAGATAACCTCGACGCCACCCAGTACTGGGGCGGGAGTTCGGGAGTATCGCCATAACTTGTATAACAGATGCTTTTCGAAGGTTGAGGTAGATGGTTTCCGAAGGTTTCTTGGTTATGTGTTGAAGGATGGATACAGCTGGATGTAGGATTTGCTAGTTTGGGTGAGATATTATGCTTCCCCTGTATCCCCAACACCTGATTGCATAACCGGAAAGGTTCGGAAGTTTCATAGGTGGGAATTCTAGTAGCTCTAGTTTTTCTTCCACGGATATTGGTTTGAGATTGGGATTTCTTACCAATTATTCGTTCTTGATCCGTACCTTGTTGATTTATTTCTCTACCTTAATTCTACGTGGCTTCTCAATTTATGGTATGTGACCATTTCAAGAGGAATGCATTCGTTCATTTTGTTCGGATGTGAAGACTATATGTCGCAATTTTCATTCCGTTGGATTCAGCTTCAATATTTATCTGTCAATGTGCTAATGGTGGTCAACCTCTTCAGGATGGCTCCTCCAACACGCACGACTCCGAATCCTGAGCCGCCACCACCTCCACCTCCTCCAGAGGCATGGCAAGCTGTGATGGCCGCAACCAATGCAAACACACAGCTGATCATGCAAATTCTTCAAGAGCGCAATCAAGGCAGTCATGGGAATCAAGTCAGCAATCAGAGTCACTTTGCTACCCTCAACCAGTTCCTTGCTAATGGGCCAAAGACTTTCAGTAATTGTGTTGAGGCAACCGATGCTGACGATTGGCTTGTGGATCTATGCAAGCATTTTGAGTGCAGTAACGTCAGGCCTGAGGACTTTGTTAAGTTCGCTTCCTTCCAACTCAAAGATCAAGCTGCAGAATGGTTCCAGCAGTACAAGGACTCCAGAGGTGGACGTGTTATCACTTGGGATGATTTCCGTTGAGATTTCCGAGCTCATCATATTCCGCAGAGCGTGCTTGAAAGCAAGCGTGAGGAATTCCGCAATCTGAAGCAAGGCTCTTTGTCTGTCTATGACTACAACAAGTTGTTCCAGAAGCTCGCCCGCTTTGCCAAGCAGGATGTCCCTGATGAGAAGAGCATGATATATCAGTTCAGGGGTGGTCTCAGAGAAGAAATTCAGATCGCTCTTGTCCTCTTTGAGCCCTTGAGATACGGTGAGTTCTACAACATGGCACTGAAACAAGAGGCTGCTCAGTTGAGGTGTGATGCTTCCAAGAAGCGAGTCAGAGATGTTACTCCTTCTTCCTCTACTCAAGTGGCCAAGCAGCAGAAGTTTTGGCTTCCTCCTCCTCCGTTCCGCCAGCCGTATCAGCAGAAGAGCAAAGGTGGCAGTGGTTCTTCCCACCCACCCAACCCTGGCTTTGAGAATAAGACTTTGTCTCAAGCTTCAAGATCGAGTGCTCCGTATCACCGTCCGCTTTCAGAGGTCACGTGCAACAAGTGCCAATAGAAGGGTCACTATGCCAACAAGTGTTTCAACCAGAGGCATCTTCCTCCTCCTCCTCCTGTCAGATCGACAAGTACAACTGTGGTCAAGCATAACCCCAAGCATGCCAAGGTCAATTTGATGAACGCAGCTCAGGCAGAGGATTCTTCAGATGTCATCATGGGTAACCTTCCTGTTAATGATATTCCTACAAGAGTTCTTTTTGACACGGGTGCATCGCATTGTTTCATGTCAAAGCCATTTTTTACCAAGCATGAGTTCGTTTCTTCTCATTTGGGTAAACAAATGGATATCGTTTCTCCTGGCAAACGTTTGAGTGCTAGTCTAGAGGTGCCAGATGTTACTATCACATTGGGCGACTACAAGTTCCTTTCTTCACCAATGGTTCTTGGTAACTCGGATATTGACCTTATTCTCGGAATGGATTGGCTTTCTAAGCACAAGGCCCAGCTTGATTGTGCAGCCAGGCAGATTCAATTGACTCATTCGTTTGAGGATGTAATTGTCTTTGCCGCTCGGGATAATACCATCCGTCTGTTTTCTCTCAATGAGAAGGGTGAATTGGATGCCATCTCTCAAATTCCAGTCGTTTGCGAATATCAAGACGTCTTTCCAGAAGAGCTTCCAGGAATGCCTCCGCACCGGCCAGTTGAATTCGTTATTGATCTTGAGCCTGGTATGGAACCTGTGTGCAAACGTCCTTACAAGCTCAGACCAGAAGAGTTGAAGGAGCTGAAGAAGCAACTCGATATGCAAGAGAAAATGGGTCTCATCCGGCCTAGTTCTTCTCCATGGGGTTGTGGTGTTCTTTTTGTGAAGAAGAAGGATGGAACGGACCGACTTTGTGTTGATTACCGTCCAGTGAACAAGAAGACCATCAAGAACAAATACCCACTTCCCAACATCAATGAGCTGTTCGAACAACTCAAAGGTGCCCAAGTATTCTCCAAGCTTGATCTCCGTATGGGTTATCACCAGATTCGCATTCGTGAAGAAGATATTCCCAAGACAGCATTCAGAACAAGCTTTGGTTCATATGAATACACTGTCATGTCTTTTGGCCTTGCCAACGCTCCTCCGACGTTCTCTCGCATGATGAACTTCATCTTCAACGCCTACACCAATGACTTCGTTTTGGTCTATCTCGACGACATTCTGGTTTTCTCGAAGAACAAGGAAGATCATGCCAAGCACTTGCGTTTGGTGCTTGATAAGCTCAGAGAACATCAGTTCTACGCCAAGTTCTCCAAGTGTGAATTTTGGCTCGATGAGGTTCTTTATCTTGGTCATATCATCCCTGCCAAGGGCATTGCCGTGAATCCTGAGAAGGTGTCTGCAATTGTGAATTGGGAACCTCCTCAGAACATGAAGCAACTCCGCAGTTTTCTCGGTCTCGCAAGCTATTGCCGAAGATTCGTTGAAAACTTTTCCAAGATCGTGAAGCCTCTCTCTAATCTTCTCCAGAAGCACATCAAGTACGTTTGGTCTCAGGAGTGTGATATTGCTTTCAACACTTTGAAAGAGAAATTGATCACTGCTCCAGTTCTGACTCCGCCTGATGAATCCAAACTGTACGAGGTCTTTTGTGATGCCTCTCTCCAAGGTCTTGGCGCAGTATTGATGCAAGAGAAGAAAGTTGTTGCTTATACATCTCGCCAGTTGAAGACTAATGAGAAGAACTACCCCACTCATGACCTCGAGTTGGCGGCAGTTGTGCATGCTCTTTTGACTTGGAGACATCTTCTATTGGGAAGAAAAGTGGACATTTTCACTGATCACAAGAGTCTCAAGTACATCTTCACTCAGCCTAATCTTAACCTCAGGCAAACTCGATGGGTCGAAATGATTCAAGAGTATAATCCGAGTATTGAGTACACTCCAGGCAAGGCTAATGTGATTGCTGACGCTTTGAGCAGGAAGGCTTACTACAACAGTCTTATTCTCAAGCCTTATCAACCCGAGCTTTGTGAAGCTTTCCGCAAGCTTAACCTGCAAGTTGTTCCTCAAGGTTTCCTTGCCAACCTTCTAGTCTCTCCTACCTTAGAAGACCAGATTCACCAAGCCTAGTTTCTTGATGCTATGGTGAAAAAGGTGAAGATTGGGATTGCCAAGAGTCAGTCCAAGTACAAGTGCTACCGCCTTGATGAAAAGGACACTCTCTTCTTCGAGGATCATATTGTTCTGCCCAAAGGTGACCTCCGTAAAGTGATCATGAACGAGGCTCACAATTCTCTCCTCTCCATCCACCCTGGGAGCACGAAGATGTATCAGGACCTTAAGCAAGCTTATTGGTGGACTCGAATGAAGCGCGAGATCGCTCAATTCGTGAATGAATGTGATGTCTGCAGAAGAGTGAAGGCAGAACACCAAAGGCCAGCAGGTCTCCTCCAACCTCTTGCCATTCCAGAATGGAAGTTTGACCACATTGAAATGGACTTCGTGACTGGGTTTCCAAAGTCCAAGCGTGGCAATGATGCTATATTCGTTGTCATCGACAAACTCACCAAAGTGGCTCACTTTCTGCCTATCAAAGAGTCGATCACTGCAGCTCAATTGGAGGAACTCTATACCTCTCGTATTGTCTCTCTGCACGGTATTCCTCAAGTGATCTCTTCAGACTGTGGCAGCATCTTTACCTCAAAGTTTTGGGATTCTTTCCAGAAGGCCATGGGCACTAACATCCGCTTCAGCACAGCTTTCCATCCTCAAACTAGCAGTCAAGTCGAGCGTGTCAACCAGATTCTTGAAGATATGCTCAGGGCTTGTGTGATCTCCTTCGGCATGAAGTGGGAGGATTGTCTTCCTTATGCTGAATTCTCCTACAACAACAGTTTTCAAGCAAGTTCGGGCAAGGCCCCTTTTGAAATTCTGTATGGCAGGAAGTGCCGTACCCCTCTCAACTGGTCTGAAACCGGTGAACGTCGGCTTTTGGGTAATGACTTAATCATAGAAGCAGAGGAAATGTGCAAAGTCATTCGTGATAACCTCAAAGCAGCCCAATCCCGTCAGAAGAGCCACTATGATAGTAAGCACCGTGATTTGGCTTTCGAGATCGGAGATGATGTTTACCTCCGTGTCTCTCCTATGAAAGGGACTCGTCGCTTCGGTATCAAAGGGAAGCTTGCCCCTAGATACGTGGGACCTTTCAAGATTGTCAGCAAGAGAGGCGACCTCGCCTATCAACTCGAGCTTCCTTCAAACTTAGAAAATGTTCATGACATGTTCCATGTCTCTCAGCTTCGAAAGTGCTTCAAGACTCCTGACCGCACCGTCAACTTCGAGGACATTGAGCTCCAAGAAGATCTCTCTTATCGTGAGCACCCAGTTGCTATTCTTGAAGAGACTGAATGCAAGACTCGCAACAAGTCAATCAAATTTCTCAAAGTCAAGTGGTCACACCATTCCGACCGTGAAGCTACCTGGGAATGCGAGGATCACCTCCGTTCTGAGTACCCGGCGTTCTTTAAGTCCTAGATCTCGGGACGAGATCCTTTTGTAGTGGTGGAGTGTTGTAACACCCCGGATGTAACTTTCCCAATTTGTACTCCAACTCTTTCCGTTTCCGGCGTTAAGTGGACCGAGACTTGCCAAGCGGCATTGGTTTACTACCGGTAGACCGCCTGTCAAGTTTCGTATCATTTGGACTTCGTTTGATACTCCAACGGTTAACCGAGGGACCGAAAAGGCCTCGTGTGTGTTGCAGACCAACACCCCTCCAATTTGACCCAAAACCCACCAAACTCTGCTCCATGTCCTAGAGCGTTTGACCACGATCGCGTGGCCGAAAACCGCACCTCATTTGGACTCTCCTAGCTCCCTCTATGCCTATATATACACCCCCTCCGAAATTCGCGGATCCTCTCCCCCCTAACCCTAAAAATCCCAGATACGCCGCCGCCGGACGTGTCCGGAGCGGGCCGGACAACGTCAGCGGCCCCCGCCGCCCTCTCAGCATGTGCCACGTGGCACCCCGGCGAACCGCCGCCGCCCGAGGCCCGCAAGCCCGCCGCGGGCCCTCCCC
>NC_041382.1:320558436-320750690 GCF_002162155.2 Triticum dicoccoides | reverse complement strand
GGAGCCCGCCGCCGAGGAGCGCCGCGCCCGCGCCGCGCCGACCCCGCTCCTCCCCATCTCCGGCAAGCCCCGGCCGGTCCTCCCTCCTACTCCGGCGAGAAGCTCCGGCGAGCTCAAGATCCGGCCTCGGTTCGCGTGCCCGCCTAAGAACCCTAGATCTGGTTGTTTTTTTCTCTAAGTCCTTAAAATTTTCAGTCCATATGCTCCTGTTCGAGGCTCCGTAACTCTGCATCTGTAGCTCCGATTTGGGCATATAGCATATCAAAATGTTCACCGCGGAGAGTACATCATTTCGTTCCATTGCATCATTTTCATTTGAGTTCATCTAGCTGCCTGAAATGCTGTTAGAAGAGGGCTACTTGAGTTAATTGTCAGATCTGTTACTCCGTTTAGCACTTTTGTCATTTTTGCCATGATTAATGTGTGCATGATATGCCCGTGAGTTCTTCATATGTTTTGTTAAGGGTTTTGTCATCTATCCAGAGGTGAAACCCATGTATTTTTAGGATGTGTGTGGTGACTTGTGCAAGCTTGCAAAATGGTGCACTTGCTAATTCTGTTTTCAGGGACTTAGTGATTTCACTAAGTCCTGGGATTGTTTAGTTCACGATGCCATATGTTCTTGTTGTTTCCTAGTGATCCATGCCTCTTTTGAGGATAATCAGTAAGGGAGTTTTGTTAATCTTGTAGTGCTCTATCCATCCTTACCTTTGTTTGCAATTATGGAGCACCCTAGCTTGATTCAATCGAGCTCTACTTTTGCTTCATTGTGAATCTGGGCAGATCGTCAACTTGTTTGCAATTTTGCCGATGTTATTGTAGTTGACCCGTGCATGCTATGCCATTGTTCTTGCCATGTCTAGCTTGTATTTTGTGCCTTCTTAAGATATGTATTCTTGTCTTGCCATGACTTTCCCCGTGGTAAGTGCATCGAGCTCGTAAACATGCCTTCGTGAGTTATGTTTCAGCATGTCCCAGTTTTCACTAAGTCTGAAAACTGATTATGTTTTTGCTATGTTCGTGTGCTCGTTAGTATATTTTGTAATCCCTTTTGGCTCAAGGTCACTAAGGGACTTTTGTTAAGCTTGTTGAGTAGCTCCATGCCATGTCTTTCTTTGTCATGTTCAGGTCCTGTAGCATGTTGTTTTGTTGCTCCGAAGAGGGCTATATGATCTGAAATTCCAGACAAGTGTTAATTTCACTAAGTCTGAGATCTGTTTTACCATTTGCGTTTTTGCCATGCTTGTTTGAACCTGTTAATGGATGAATTGGCCGTAGCTCAGTGCTAGACTTTTGTTAAGCATCTTGAATGCTTCCCTGGCATGTATTTTGATGCCATGTTTGGTTGCTGTAGCATGTTCATTTCGTTGCATTTAGATGCCTACTTGCTGTAAATCGCAGACCGGTGTCATATTTGAATCGCTTGTCATTTCCAAACCGTAACTCCGATTCCGGCGTTCTTTATATCGTTTTCAAGCGATTTCATCTCATCTTTCCAGTGGCACACTTGGAATTCCAAGTTGAGGCCAGGTTCGTGCATTTCCTGTCATATCTTGCATTTTGCATCCCGCATCGCATCCCGCATAGCATATCATCCTTGCATCGTGTTGATTGAGTTTGCACGTGGTTGATTGTATCCTTGTTGCTTGTTTGTCTTGTTTGGGTAGAGCCGGGAGACGAGTTCGCTAATGAGGAGCCCGTTGAGATTGCTTTTGAGGATCCAGTCAACTCTGACAACTGTGCAGGCAAGATGATCATACCCTCGAAATCACTATTATCTTTGCTATGCTAGTTTGCTCGCTCTTTTGCTATGCCATTGCTATGATGCCTACCACTTGCTTGTAAGCCTCCCAAATTTCCATGTCAAACCTCTAATCCACCATGTCCTAGCAAACTGTTGATTGGCTACCGCTTTGCTCAGCCCTCTTATAGCGTTGCTAGTTGCAGGTGAAGATTGGAGGCCGTTCCTTGTTGGAACATCATTTATTTATTTGTTGGGATATCATTATATTGCTATGTTATCTTAATGCATCTATATACTTGGTAAAGGGTGTAAGGCTCGGCCTCTCGCCTAGTGTTTTGTTCCACTCTTGCCGCCCTAGTTTTCCGTCATATCAGTGTTATGTTCCCGGATTTTGCGTTCCTTACGCGGTTGGGTTATAATGGGAACCCCTTGATAGTTCGCCTTGATTAAAGCTTTTCCAGCAATGCCCAACCTTGGTTTTACCACTCGCCACCTAGCCTCTTTTTCCCTTGGGTTACCGGAGCCCGAGGGTCATCTTATTTTAAACCCCCCCGGGCCAGTGCTCCCTCTGAGTGTTGGTCCGAACCGGGCAGCCTGCGGGGCCACCTCGGGGAAACTTGAGGGTTGGTTTTACTCGTAGCTTGACCTATCTGAGTGTGCCCTGAGAACGAGATATGTGCAGCTCCTATCGGGATTTGTCGGCACATTCGGGCGGTGTTGCTGGTCTTGTTTTAACTTGTTGAAGTGTCTTGAGTTACCGAGGTACCGAGTCTGATCGGAACGTCTTGGGAGGAGGTCTATTCCTTCGTTGACCGTGAGAGCTTGTCATGGGCTAAGTTGGGACTCCCCTGCAGGGATTGAACTTTCGAAAGCCGTGCCCATGGTTATGGGCAGATGGGAATTTGTTAATATCCGATTGTAGATAACTTGAACCTTAATTAATTAAAATGAATCAACTGAGTGTGTTACCGTGATGGCCCCTTCTCGGTGGAGTCCGGGAAGTGGACACGGTGTTGGAGTAATGTTTGCGCAGGTTGCTCTCTAGTTTCCCGCTCGTGCTTGCCTTCTCTTCTCGCTCTCTTTTGCGAATAAGTTAGCCACCTTATTTGCTAGTCACTTGCTGCAGCTCCACTTATATTTATGTTGCCATACCTATAAGCTTGAATAGTCTTGATCGCGAGGGTGCGAGATTGCTAAGTCCCTGTGGCTCACAGATTACTATTACACCAGATGCAGGGCCTGATGATTCCGCTCCAGGAGAGGCGTATGAGCTTAAGTGGGAGTTCGACGAAGACTCTCAGCGATACTATGTTTCCTTTCCCAATGATCAGTAGTGGTGCCCAGTTGGGGGTGAACGGGACCGTTGTCGCATGTTGGGTTCTCTTTTATTTTGGCGCCGTAGTCGGGCCATGAGTGTTTGGATGATGTAATGTTATTTATGTACTTGATTGACGTGGCGAGTGTAAGCCAACTATGTTATCTCCCCTTTTATTATTATTACATGGGATGTTGTGAAGGTTGCCTAACTTGCGACAAATGCCTTCAATGCGATTATGTCTCTAAGTCGTGCCTCGACACGTGGGAGCTATAGTCGCATCGAGGGTGTTACATGATACTTATGATGAAACTACCTCTATGCCTGACACTACTGTGCCCCATGGTGAATTTCTTGATGAACAAATTGCTAGGGCTAGAGAAAAAGAAATTATTGAATCTGATTACGATGATGATAGTGATGATGAAAATATGCCTGTTATTCCTGAGGGTTATCTTTTTGATGTGGAATCTTCTGCCGCTATTTTAGCTTGCAAAGATAGATATGAGCTTAAGAGGTTATTAATTAAATGGAACAAAGAATCGCTTAGAGATAAAATGAGACCTGACCCTGCTTTTGCTACTTCACCTATATGTGTTCCTGATAAGGACTATGAGTTCTCTGTTGATCCTGATATAATTACTCTGGTTGAATCTGATCCATTTTATGGCTATGAATCTGAAACTGTTGTGGCACATCTTACTAAGTTAAATGATATAGCTGCCCTATTCAAATGATGAGAGATCGCGTTACTTTTATATACTCAAAATATTTCCGTTCTCATTAAAGGGTGATGCTAAGATATGGTTTAATTCTCTTGATCCTGGTTGTGTGCATAGTCCCCAGGATATGATTTATTACTTCTCTGCTAAATATTTCCCAGCTCATAAGAAACAAGCTGCTTTGAGGGAAATATACAACTTCGTGCAAATTAAAGAAGAGAGTCTCCCACAAGCTTGGGGGAGGCTTCTCAAGTTACTTAATGCTTTGCATGATCATCATCTTAAGAAACCTGAAATACTTGATATCTTTTATAATGGACTAATCGATGCTTCCAGAGATTACCTGGATAGTTGTGTTGGTTCTCTTTTCAGGGAAAGAACACCGGATGAAGCTGAAATTCTATTGAATAATATGTTGACAAATGAAAATAATTGGGCACCTCCTGAGCCAATTCCTGAGCCAGCTCCTGCTCCAATTACTGAGCCTATCCCTAAACCAACTCTTAAGAAGAGAGGTGTTCTATTTCTCAGTCCCGAAGATATGCAAGAGGCAAAGAAATCTATGAAAGAAAAAGGTATTAAAGCTGAAGACGTTAAGAATCTACCTCCTATTGAAGAAATACATGGTCTTAATATACCGCCTGTTGAAGAAACATATGATCTTAATTATTTATTTACTAAAGAACCTCCTGATCCCGATATCCCGACACAGGTAGTAAAGGTAAATTCTCTCTATAGATATGATAAAGCTGAAGTCCCTCCTACTAAAATTGCTAGTCAGTGCTTGGATGAGTTTGATAACTTTATGTTTAAGCAAGACGACTTCAGTGCTTATTTTGGTAGACAATTAAAAGAAAATGCTTATATGATTAGACGCTTGGGTGATTATATGGCTAATATTAAAGGTGAACTTAAACTTGTTAGCAAACATGCTTCTATGGTTACCACTCAAGTAGAACAAGTACTTAAGGCTCAAAAACAAGTGCTTGATGAAATGAATAGTAAGAAAAATGATTATGCTGTTAGAGTGGCTACTAGAACTGGTAGAATGACTCAGGAACCTTTGTATCCTGAAGGTCACCCTAAGAGAATCGAGCAAGATTCTCAAAGAAATAATATTGATGTTCCTAGTTCTTCTAAGAAGAAGAAGAAGAAAAATGATAGAACTGTGCAAACTTCTAGTGAACCTATTGCTGAACCACCTGATAATCCAAATGATATATCTATGTCTGATGCTGAAACACAATCTAGTAATGAACATGAACCTAGTAAAAATATTAATGATGATGTTCATGATGATGCTCAACCTAGTAATGACAATGATGTAGAAATTGAACCTGCTGTTGATCTTGATAACCCACAATCAAAGAATCAACGTTATGATAAAATAGACTTTGTTGCTAGGAAACATGGTAAAGAAAGGGAACCTTGGGTTCAGAAACCCATGCCCTTTCCTCCGAAACCATCCAAGAAAAAGGATGATGAGGATTTTGAGCGCTTTGCTGAAATGATTAGGCCTATCTTTTTGCGTATGAGATTAACCGATGTGCTCAAAACAAATCCTTATGCTAAATATATGAAGGATATCATTACTAATAAAAGAAAGATACCGGAAGATGAAATTTCCACCATGCTTGCTAATTATACTTTTAAGGGTGGAATACCAAAGAAACTTGGAGATCCCGGAGTACCTACTATACCTTGCTCCATTAAGAGAAATTATATTAAAACTGCTTTGTGTGATCTTGGAGCCGGTGTTAGTGTTATGCCTCTCTTTATATCGTAGACTTGACTTGAATAAGCTGACACCTACTGAAATATCTTTGCAAATGGCTGATAAATCAACTGCTATACCTGTCGGTATCTGTGAGGATGTGCCTGTTGTGGTTGCAAACGTTACTATTTTAACGGACTTTGTTATTCTTGATACTCCCGAGGATGATAGTATGTCTATTATTCTTGGAAGACCTTTTCTTAATACTGCAGGGGCTGTTATTGATTGCAACAAAGGCAATGTCACTTTTCATGTTAATGGTAATGAGCATACAGTACACTTTCTGGGAAAACAACCTCAAGTTCATAGTATCAACTCTATTGGAAAAATTCCATCGATTATATTTGGAGGTTTTGAATTCCCTCTTCCTACTGTCAAGAAGAAATATGATATTCTTATTATTGGGGATGTGCATATCCCCATTGAGGTAACTTAGTGTTATTCGAAATTTCTCCGTTTTCATGATTATCGGAATGAGTTTGTTAACAAGACTTGATCAACCTTGTTAGTGGATTCTTTTTGATGAGCATGAGATGGATGAAACTAGAAGCACAAACTTCTGTACCCCACTTTTACTTTCTGTTATTTATATTAAATAAAGTAAAAATAGTATTTTTCTGTCTGTTTCCTGACTTATCCGTGCAATATAAAAATATCCTGAAAATAAAAGTCCTCAGAATGACATGCCAATTTAATATGATTTTTTCGGGAATATTTGAGGATTTACTGTGCAAAAATTACCGCGGGAGGAGCTGCCACCTGGCCACAAGGGTGGTGGGCGTGCCCCCTTCCTCGTGGGCCCACAGTGGCCCTCCTCCACTTATCCCAGCACCCATCTTCTTCCTCTAGCTCACACAAACCCGAAAAACCAACTCAAGCACGAGTTCCAGCCACTTTTGCTGTGATTTTCGATCTCCTTGCTCAAAGCACCTCTCGCAAAACTGCTTGGGGAGATTGTTCCTTGGTATGTGACTCCTTTATTGGTCCAATTAGTTTTTGTTCTAGTGCTTTATTCTTTTCAAATTTGTGCTGCATAGGTGGCCATGTTCTTGAGCTTGCATGTCAAATTTATATGGTCCCAAGTAGTTCTAATGCTTGATATAGGCTCTAGGCACTTGTAGGAGTAGTTTCTATCAATATTATTGAAGTTGGTTCACTTTTGTTTGAAGTTACTAAAAATTTCAGATTATTTCAGAAAAATAATGAGGAGATTTTTGAGGGGCTCATCGAGCCAAAGCTAGAAGGAAAAGGCACCGAAGCCTAAGTATAATTTGCCGCGCACCGCGGAGATTCGAGCGTGTGAATGGCCTTCTGAAGATTTCTTGAGAGAAGCCGGCATCTATGAAGATTTTCATGAATTGGCTCACAATGCAGGCCTCACCGCTTTATTCCACGACCAATGCGATCAGTATCTCTTACTCACAAATACCTTTGTGCAAAACTTTCATTTTCATTCTAGGAACTCACCACCTATGGTGGAGTTTCATTTATATGATGAGCAAAAGGAGATGTCACTTTATGATTTCTGTCAGATTTGTTTAATCCCTTTTGAGGGCAAGACAAAAGAACCACATCATGATGATGTGGCTGGGTTTATTGATACTATCACTGTAGGAGAAACTAGAAAGGTTTTTGATGCACGAATCACTAGCATACATTTTCCTGTTTTACGTTACTTTGCATTATTTGCTAGTCGTTGTTTAATTGGACGTGGAAACAGTGGAAACCTTAGTATCCCTGATATAATTATTCTGCACCAGGGTTTATACAGTGATAACACTTTTAGTATGGGCGGTATTATTGCTAGACGGTTAAGTATGAACCGTACTAAGGGTCCCATTTTTGTAGGCGTCTATGCGACACGCCTAGCTGCACATTTTAACATACCTATTAGGCATGCTGAGAAGGAAGAAAAAGTGCTGCCCCATGTTTATCTAGATCATAAAAGTATGGTGGCACATGATTTTATTGTTAAGAATAGGGAAGGAGAGCTTAAGTATCAATTGTTCTTTAACAAACATCATCCTGAAACTATTACGTTGCCTGCTCCTTCTTTGTTTAATTTTGTAGGACCCTACATCATTACGTGGGCTGCCGTCCAAGCTTACAAGAATCCTGCACCAGCCCCGAAATAGGAGCCACAAGATGAGCCTCCATGACAATCTGTTTATTCTTGGGATCCAGAGATGACTGTCAGCCAGTGGCAGCCAGGGTCTTCTTCATCACAGTATGATCCCAACTATTCTTCCTCATCACAGTACGACCCCAACAACTATTATTATGGATATCCGCCAGGACAGCCATGTCCATAGACCAACTTAGGCCAAAAGCCTAAGCTTGGGGGAGTACGTATTTCTCACCAACATTACATTTATGCTCACACACACTCATTGCTAAATGTAGGTGCTCATACTTTTTCACTGTAATATCCATGCTAGTTTATTTTCTTTTTCCTGCTTTCTTCTTGTGTGCTTGATAAACCTTAAGAAAAACCAAAAAAATAGTAGTAGTTTATTTTTCTGCTGTAGTAGTAATAATTATAAAGAAAACCCAAAAATATTTCCCGTTCTTCTTTTGCTTCTTTGGAGCTTTCCCGTGTAAATAGTTTTATTTCTTTTCTTTTATTTGCGGGTCAGTAGGAGAAGACCATAATTAAATTGTTGAAGTGGCTCTTATATGCATTATTGTTGATTTAACCCGGAGCCCATATTGACTTGTCTTCTCCTATTTATTGAATGCTCGCAGATTCCAGCTCAGTCCAAGGCACGTACACTCTTATTATTATTCACACCATTCGGTCGTGCAAGTGAAAGGAAATTATGATGATATATGATGGACTGACTGAGATGAGAAAAGCTGGTATGAACTCGACCTCTTTTGTTTTTGTAAATATGATGAGTCCCTCGTTCTTGATTCATCTTATTATGAATAGACACATTTGCAATGACAATTAGAGATCATAGTTGCTTGTTCCATGCTTGATTAGCTATGAGTTATAATGGTTTACCTTGTGTGCCAACATGCTATTGAGATGATTATGATGTGGTATGATGGGGTGATATCCTCCTTTGAATGATTTAAGTGAATTGACTTGGCACATGTTCACGCATGTAGTTGAAACAAAATCAACATAGCCTTCATGATATTTATGTTCATGGTGGATTATATCCTACTCATGCTTGCATCCAATGTTTATTAATTTTAATGCATGTACATGGCTGTTGTCGCTCTCTAGTTGGTCGCTTCCCAGTCTTTTGCTAGCCTTCACTTGTACTAAGCGGGAATACTGCTTGTGCATCCAATCCCTTAAACCCCAAAGTTATTCCAGATGAGTCCACCATACCTTCCAATATGCGGTATCTACCTACCGTTCCAAGTAAATTTGTATGTGCCAAACTCTAAACCTTCAAATAAACTTTCTGTTTTGTATGCTCGAATAGCTCATGTATCAACCAAGGTTGTCCTTATCTTCCATGTTAGGCGGGTTATTCTCAAGAGGAGTGGACTCCGCTCCTCACTCACGAGAAAATGGCTGGTCACCGGGATGCTCAGTCCCATGCTTTATGCGAACTAAATCAAAATTAATTACAAACAAAACTCCCCCTGGGACCTGATGTATGTTGGAGGCACTCGTTGTTTCGAGCAAGCCATGGATTGATGCTTGTTGGTGGAGGGGGAGTATAAACTTTACCATTCTGTTTGGGAACCGCCTATAATGTGTTTAGCATGGAAGATATCGCCATCTCTTAGTTGTTACGTTCACAATGAAAGTATATCGCTCAAAATACAATTTATCTCTATTTCAAAACCAAGCTCTGGCACCTCTACAAATCCCTGCTTCCCTCTGTGAAGGGCCTATCCATTTACTTTTATGTTGAGTCATCACCCTCTTATTAAAAAGCACTAGCTAGAGAGCACAACCGTCATTTGCATTCATCACTGTTAATTTATATTGGGTATGACTATGATTGGATCTCTTTTACCATGAATTACAATGTCTAGTCAGTCCTTGATCTTTAAAGGTGCTCTGCATTTATGTTTTGCGGCCTCAGAAAGGGCTAGCGAGATACCATCTTGTTATATCATATTGTGGTTGTTTTGAGAAAGTTTTGTCATCCGAGATTTATTATTATGACTTTCTAGTTGATTATGCTATTGATATGAGTAATTGTGAGACCTGAGAATTATTGCAAATGTGGTTAGTTATGATCTATGCTGAAAACTTGAATGATGGCTTGACAAAGTTACAACAACAAGAGCAAACAGAGTTTCTAAATTTTTTCTTTCTTTCTTTCAGTTTGTCAACTGAATTGCTTGAGGACAAGCAAGTGTTTAAGCTTGGGGGAGTTGATACGTCTCCGTCGTATCTACTTTTCCAAACACTTTTGCCGTTGTTTTGGACTCTAACTTGTATGATTTGAATGGAACTAACTCAGACTGACGCTATTTTCAGCAGAATTACCATGATGTTGTTTTATGTGCAGAAAACAAATATTCTCGGAATGACCTGAAACTCCATGGAACATCTTAGAAAAAAAAAAACCCTCGCCAAAGATGAAGACCAGGGGGCCCACACCCTTCTCACGAGGGTGGGGGGCGCGCCCCCTAGGGCGCACCCCTACCTCGTGGGCCCCCTGTTGCGTCTCCGACTCCATCTCCACCTCCATATATTGAGTTTCAATAAGAAAAAAATCAGAGAGAAGAAATCATTGCGTTTTACGATACGGAGCCGCTGCCAAGCCCTAAAACCTCTCGGGAGGGATGATCTGGAGTCCGTTCGGGGCTCCGGAGAGGGGGATTCGTTGCCGTCGTCATCATCAACCATCCTCCATCACCAATTTCATGATGCTCACCGACGTGCGTGAGTAATTCCATCGTAGGCTTGCTGGACGGTGATGGGTTGGATGAGTTTTATCATGTAATCGAGTTAGTTTTGTTAGGGTTTGATCCCTAGTATCCACTATGTTCTGAGATTGATGTTGCTATGACTTTGCTATGCTTAATGCTTGTCACTAGGGCCCGAGTGCCGTGATTTCAGATCTGAACCTATTATGTTTTCATGAATATATGTGAGTTCTTGATCCTATCTTGCAAGTGTATAGTCACCTACTATGTGTTATGATCCGGCAACCCCGAAGTGACAATAATCAGGACCACTCCCGGTGATGACCATAGTTTGAGTAGTTCATGTATTCACTATGTGCTAATGCTTTGTTCCAGTTCTCTATTAAAAGGAGGCCTTAATATCCCTTAGTTTCCAATAGGACCCCGCTGCCACGGGAGGGTAGGACAAAAGATGTCATGCAAGTTCTTTTCCATGAGCACGTATGAGTATATACGGAATACATGCCTACATTACATTGATGAATTGGAGCTAGTTCTGTGTCACCCTATGTTATGACTATTACATGATGAACTGCATCCGGCATA
The DNA here is from genome assembly GCF_002162155.2 of Triticum dicoccoides. Lineage (NCBI taxonomy): Eukaryota > Viridiplantae > Streptophyta > Magnoliopsida > Poales > Poaceae > Triticum > Triticum dicoccoides. Next base: position 320,739,705 of record NC_041382.1, on the reverse strand, counting down.
ATTATCCATCACTGATCCGGTGCCTACGAGTTTTCCATATACTGGTTCTCGCTTATTTACTTTCCCACTGCTACTGTTACAATCACTACAAAATACCAAAAACATTACTTTTGCTGTCTTTACTTTTGTTGCTGCTACTACCACTATCATATTACTTTGCTACTAAACACTTTGCTGCAGATACTAAGTTTCCAGGTGTGGTTGAATTGACAACTCATCTGCTAATACTTGAGAATATTCTTTGGCTCCCCTTGTGTCGAATCAATAAATTTGGGTTGAATACTCTACCCTCGAAAGCTGTTGTGATCCCCTATACTTGTGGGTTATCAGTTACTCAACTTGCATTGGATGTCATTGGATTTGAGCACATAAAAGACTTGTATGCGCATGATCCCACTTTTGCTACTCCTTATGCCAAGTGTTTGACGCATACCTCTTAGGAAGGCTATTACATCAAAGATGGATATCCTATGAGAGCTAACAAACTTTGCATCCCCGAGTCTTCTCTTCGTTTGTTGCTTTTGCAGGAATCTCATGGAGGAGGACTAATGGGACATTTTGGATGCGACAAGACTTTCACTACGGTCTCCAAGAATTATTATTGGCCCAAGATGTTTTGCAACGTCAACCGCTTCACCAACCGATGCTCTACATGTCGCAAAGCTATGTCTGAAGCTCAATCCCATGGCCTTTACCTGCCTCTCCCAATTCCATATCAACCATGGGAAGATATTAGCATGGATTTTGTACTTGGATTGCCTAGAACTATAAATGAAAAGGATTCAATATTTGTTGGTGTGGACTGATTCTCTAAGATGGCACATTTCATTCCTTGCAACAAGATAGACGATGCTTCACATGTTGCCCATCTCTTTTGTAGGGAAATCTTACGACTACATGGAGTGCCAAAGACAATTGTCTCAGACCACGGCGTCAAGTTCTTGAGTTACTTTTGGAAGACCCTATGCGCTAAGCTCGGAATCAAGCTACTCTTCTCCACGGCCTACCATCCACAAACCGACGGCCAAATGGAGGTGACCAACCGAACACTCTCTACTCTACTTCGAGTGCTAATCAAGAAGAACATCAAGGAGTGGGAGGAGTGTCTACCTATCGCCGAGTTCGCCTACAACCGCGCAAGACACTCAACTACCGGCAAGTCCCCCTTCGAGTCCGTCTACGGTTTCAACCCATTGTCCCCTTTGGACATTCTCCCTCTACCACTACAAGAGCGCATCAATATGGACGCAAGCGCACGTGTGAACCATCTCAAGAAGGTGCATGAAGATACAAGGCACACCATCGAGCGCCAAGTACAACGACTCGCGACCAAACTCAACATGAACAAGCACCCCATGGTATTCAACATTGGAGATCTTGTGTGGCTACACCTTCGCAAGGACTGCTTCCCCCATGAATGCAAGTCCAAACTTCGACCACAAGTGGATGGACCTTTCAAGGTGCTTGAATGCTACAACAACAACGCCTACAAGATCGACATTCCACGCGACAAATACTCCGTGAGCGACATCTTCAACATCAAAGATCTCTCGCCCTACCATGGTGATGAGGATTTCAATCCGAGGTCGGATCTTCCCCAAGGGAGGGGAGATGATGCGGAGCATCCTACAGTCATCCCCATGGACCTACTGTAACGCCCCAGACACACCCGCCGGTGGTCGTTACTCCTGGCTGGAACTAGACTGACCCCATAGATCAATACTAGTCTTTTCTGTGCACTTTGTCCTCACTCGTGCGCACCCGGGAGCAACTTCCCGGTCGATCACCCATCCTGAAACTACTCCAAGCCGAGCACGCTAAACTTTGGAGTTCTGTCCGAATGGGCTCCCGGAAAAGAAGGAATTCCTTATTGATATGAGTAGTCTACCATCCCTAATAAGCCAGGCTATCACATACACCCCTACTCAGAGGAACCGATGTCCTCGTCGGGCCACAGGAACGCTCCCTCTTGGCACAAACGTCTGTGCTTCCAGTCCGACACATGTGCCATGCCGTGTGCCACGACGGGTTACAAACGTCATGCACAACATGACCGCTCACCTATCCACAAACATCCGTGTAACCGCGAGGGTCAGCTCTGATACCAACTTGTAACGCCCCGGACACACCCGCCGGTGGTCGTTACTCCTGGCGGGATCTAGACTGCCCTCATAGATCAATACTAGTCTTTTCTGCGCACTTTGTCCTCACTCGTGCGCACCCGGGAGCAACTTCCCAGTCGGTCACCCATCCTGAAACTACTCCAAGCTGAGCACACTTAACTTTGGAGTTCTTTTCGAATGGGCTCCCAGAAAAGAAGGAATTCCTTATTGATATGAGTAGTCTACCATCCCTAATAAGCCAGGCTATCACACCTACCATCGTCTCACGAAGTGCCAAGAGGATCTATGACTCGAGCTAGAGCTCTCGAGACCATGGTGACTTCTCTCCTTATTGATATTACATATGATCCTCTCGAGACATGGCTACTACCTAAATCCGAGATGTTGTACATGATCAGGTACCAAGAGGACCCTCCCGAAGATGCACGTGAAGACGGACAAGCCCCCAAGTTCATGGATGAAGAGAACCGACGGAAGGAGTCAAGAACAACTCCCAGGCCCCAGACATCCGGCCATGACCCCGGACATCCGGCCCCTGGAGGTGTCACCTGCAGCAACGGACCAACGGCCAAGTCTACAGGACCCGGACAACCGGCCCCGACCCAGAAATCCAGCCTCCCACCCGGATATCCGGACACCACCTATCCAAAGGACAGAAGAGAAGCACCGTCAGCCCGGACATCCGGCCCAACGCCCGGATGTCCGGCCCCGTCTGTCTGCGCACAATAAAGGGCCGAAGCCCATGGACCCTTTCCCCCCCTAGACTATATATAGTCTCCTCCTACCTACGTTTTAGGGTTAGCGTTGTGTTAGCTCATTTGTGAGATAGAGCTTCGCTCATCCATCCGGATCTACTCCACGAGAGAGACCGTGGCCCCTCTTCGGAGAAGATCCACTTGGATTCAAGACCTCCTCACGGAGAAGACCATCAAGACCTCCTCATGGAGAAGACCACTTACCACTTGTATCGTCCCTTGTTGACTTTGGATCTTGTATCTCCTCTCGTGTTTCGAGGATCTAGCACATGTGTGACTTAATCTTGTTGGTTTGAGTGTTTCTCTTTGTTCCCCTTTGTGATTTCCCCTCGTGTTCTTCGTGTTCATCGCGGGATCCGCTCCTTTTGTGAAAGATCAGCCCCTAGGGTTTCCGCCCTACATCAGGTTCACCTTTTGCCTCTCGGCGCTCAATGACTTGTTCCCACCAAATGAGGACGTAGTCTTGGAACTCAAGGGATGCCATCGCGATCTTCTTCTCTTCTTCATAGTTGTGCAAGCGGAAGATTTTGTCGACCTTCAATGCCCATGAAAGGCACTCTTCGGGATCATTGCTTCCATTGAACTTGGGCATGGTGAACTTTAGCTTGCTGTAGCATTGTTCTTCATTGTGTTCGGGTCGGGAATGATGACGTCCTTGACAAGGAGTATCGTCTCTCACAACTTGCTCTTGTCGTGGGGGATTTCCATTGTCTTCTTACTCTTGTTGAACTTGATGTTCTTGGCGAGCTTGTGGAGGAACTTGTCAAGCTTGACGTTGCACGCGAGCTTGATATATTCGTTCTTGAACTTCTTCGCGAAGTGCTTCTTCATGTTGACGAGCTTGTCGGCCTCGGTTGGCTACGACTCGACTTGATTCTCGGAGGGCTTGTTGTGCCTCAAGTGCTTGAGCATCTCGCAATTTGTGCTCTTGATGTTGTGCCTCGACATCTTGTGCTTCTTGGTGTAGACGCACTCGCTCTTCCTCTTTGTGTTGGCGTTGTCATTGCCGTTCTCGTGCTTGCGCAAAGATAGCTTGGTTTTTACGATGTCGTTGTTCTTGAGAGTTGTTGTCGTGTAGAGGGTTGCAGTTGGCTTGACGATCTTGGCGCGCGGCACTATGAAGAGTATTCGATGTCGGTGTACTTGAGCCGGAGATGGTGTAGTCGGAGTGTCGACTTGAGCGGCTCCGTCTTGATGAGGACAAAGTGGAAGAAGAGAGGTTGAGCAACAAAGCATGAATCTCGTCCATTCTTGCATTATTCTCTTGCTTGTGGTCGTTGAGCTTGTGGTCGATGTAATCTCTTGTACGTTGCTCAGAGAGTCGCAAGTCGGTAGTGAGGTTGTCAATGCAGTCACTCATTGCTTATTGCTCTTGATGCAAAGCACGTTGTGCACCAAAGAGGTGGCTCTTTGTGACGTAGGAGTTCATGTCATCGTCTTGCCCGATGAAGAGTGGGTTGGTAGAAGTACTTGGCCTATCCATCATTCCAAGAGAAATATGTGAGTGAGAGAGGGAGAAGAACTTATACCAAATGTACGTTGACCGATGTTGAAGATGGATCAAAGATCACTCCAATGTCGAACAAGGAAATAGCACAATTAGTACCAATTCTTGTCGGTTTCTCACACCTACACAAGTAAAAGATTATGGGAGCTCGGTTAGGATGGTGGTACAAAATTTGATGCAATTGTTAGTGAGCTTCAATAATGCTGGAAAAGATTCGCAAGTGTGCAATCCAACAAGTAGACCAAGCAAAATAAGGTACACAGAAGCACACACGCAAAGAGATAAGTGGGGTCGTGCAACCAAGGATGAGCCAAAATGTGGAATCCACGAAAATGCTCTTGTTGAACGACATTAGAGAGACGCTAGCATGATTTCACAATAGGCGGATACGAAGACTTGTGCACAACCTACTAAGCAAAAATGCAACGACTTCTATCCCAAGTATGCTCTATGTATGGTGTTTCGATGGTATGATCCAAGATGATCTAGTATGACAATCTTAATGTTGTATGGTATTATGGTTCTTGCTTAAAAGCTCTTTGCTTATCTTTCCCTTTTTCTTAAAAGCTTGTTTGGATCTTTGTTGTTTGAGCTCTTTTCTCATGCAATGCTTCACGAACCAAGATAGCAATTGTGTGTGCGATGACAACCTTGTGACACAAGAGATGATACCAAGATATGCACCAATGATATATGTATGCTATGGGAAGTATGATCACTAATGTGCACAAGTCACGTTGCCGACAATACTCAAAGGCTAGTCTCGATGGGTAAGCGACGCAAAAGAGTAAGGCTATGATGGCTATCAATGTAATTGCAAGAATGATGTATCACTAAACCAAGATGAGTTTACCATTCTTGCTTACGATATGATGTCAAAATGGTGTAGTGGTTGTTGTCGATGATGCGTCCGTGGCGAAGATGAGCGGCGGTGATGTTGATGTCGAACCGTACCTAAAGAGGCGAAACACAATAGGACACGGAACCACAACTCAAATTCTCAAAATAAAATGGGACAAAATTGGCAGAGTTGGTAGTGGTAAGAGACGGTGGTGTATGTGGCATATGGTGGTGGTATGCGGAAGTGGTGGTGGTATGCGGAAGTGTATGTGGGCACCGGAACAATATTTGGCAAAATATGGACAGAAAAACGGGCGGTGGATGGAAGAGATGCTGCCAGGGGCCGGATGTCCGGACTTGAAGGCCGGATGTCCGAGTTGTCGGGCCGGATGTCCGGGTTCTGGATCCGTGGACGAACTTGATGAACTTCGCATGGAGAGGTCAAATCCGGGAAAAATTCGGGGGAATTTGTGGATGGAAATTGGGGAAAAGTGGATGGAAAGATAGATCTACCCGCGACATAGGAAATCCACGGATCAAATCCAACAAAACTTCATCACACCAACAAATCACAAAAAATATTTGGGGCTATTTTTGTGGGGAATTTTTGAATTAGGGAGAAAATCAACTGATCAGGATATCAATACAACTGTTACACCCACAGGCCCTGCTGCTATACGTACTGGACCAATTACTAGAGCTCGTGCATGCTAATTAAATTATCAAGTACTTTCGTTTCTTGGTAATGATTCTAATGTTCATTTGTTTTTCTTACAAATGAAGGGCCTGGCATGGATAAGAGGGATGAACACTGGAGCAAGACCAAGCATGGAGATGATGGCATGCGCAAGGGGATCAATAACGGAGTTACAAGTGATGATTTTAGGACTTTGAAGCCACCATAAGGAGCGCATGAAGCCTTGGACGAAATATACAAGATGCCACTTCATAAATTTTGTCCAGAGGCTATTCTAGGTGTTGTGTCACCTTATTATTGGGCCAGGCCCATGTATTTTTGAAATACTTAAGTATAGGCTGTTTTTAGAGTCTGTATGTGTGGGTAAACAAGAGTTAGGGTTGGTTTCGGACCCCTCCTCAAAGGGCCAGGAAATTCCCCCTCCTCCTCCATATATACAACCCTTAGGGCGTCGTTTAGACTTTGGGTTTTGTTTAGATTAAAGTTCGCCATAGCTGCAACTTCGCGTACTTCGTTTGTGTTCAATGACCAGACAAAGGCGTCACAGAACCCCACCTTGATCAATAAAGCTTTCCTCTTATATTCGCAAAATCCAGATTGCAATCTTAGTTTCTTGCTTGTTCTTCGTTTTCCTGCAGGAAATAGACCTTCGTGGTCAGGTTGATTGTGCTCCGGCGTGGTCAATAACCCCTCAGAAGTTGGTTTAGCGATTGCTAAGGTGCGATGTCTCGCACATTCATAGTCATATCATCAAGGTCGACTCCCACAGAAAATGATAGCCTCCATCTCAACGAAACATCAGGACACCTTCACCTCTATCAAGTGGTCTCAGGTTTCCAGGTTGCTCGGTGAGATTTTACAGTTTTTCGTAGTTTAGATCGAGTCTGTTCTTCATACCTACAGTCTACGAAAAAGCCAAAAAATAAGGTTAGTTCATCATATCCGAACCAGTCTGAGCCTTTGCATAGTCTTGTCAGTATTTTGCTTTGTTGAATTTGTGGTTGCATCGTCGTGTCTAGTTGCTGGTCTTAGAGTCTAGTCTTTTAGAGTTTTGAGTTCTGGTGATAATTGTCACACCGCCACCGCACCAACATCATCGCCCCTGCCATCTACCACCAACGCTTATCCGCCACCGATCCGTCTCCATATACCAGCACCAATCCATATCCATATACCACCACCAATCCGTATCCATATACCACCACCAATCGGTATCCATATACCACACCTGATAGAGGCGGGGTGTCCCGATCTTTCGATGAGATGATAACTATCAATTTGGTGGAGACGACTTTGACGATCCGACTACAAATGTGCACGACGTTGCGCCTTAGCAATCGCTAAACCAATCTCCCGAGGTTACTAACGATGCCGGCAACACGGTCAGCCTGACCATGAAGGTCTATTCCTGCAAGCAATCGAAGAACGAGCAAGAATATGAGAAAGCAATCTGAATATTGCAAATATATATGAAGTATTGATAATGGTGGGGATCCGTAAGCGGTCTTGGTCTGGTCGTTGGACACAAATGAAGTACACGAAGTTGCAATGGCTAACTTTTAACTAAACAAATCCCAAGCAAAAATCTACTAGATGGATCTACTTATATAGGAGCAAGGGGTGGCGGCCAAGGAGGTGGGAGGACGTCCCAAGGCAGTCTAAAACTAACCCTAGGTCGTACAAAGCTCATGGGCCCAAGTGGAGGTGGTGCAACACCTTTGGACTTGTTGTTTGACTCGGATTCTGCTGCAGCGTCATATTATTTCGTCGATATCTCAATGCCCCGGATGAATTTGAAGGTGATTCCAATTGGGTTTGAAAGAGCACGAAATCTACTTTCCAACAAAAAAAGAATCACCCAATTAGGAGTCTGTATGCAAAAGTTGTTGACATTTTGAGTCAGGTATGTCTGTGCAGTCCGAATTTGAATCCAGAACATGAGAGACTTGGACTCTATCTTCTCTTGGCCCAAAAGTGACGTGAGAGGACTTTTCGAACATAATCTAAACTTCTCCTTTTCCCTTATCTTCATAAGTGGATTATAAAAATGTCCCATACACATGCTATTAGACAAAACACAAAAGTGTGTGAAGTATTTTTGTTCTGGATAACATAAATAGAAAATTTGAATAGTTTGCACTAGAAATCACCTGACAAATATGAATGTATGCAATATTTTTTGTCGTATCCAAGGTAGTCATGTCCTCATCATCCTCCCCTTCTTGGAAACAAAGTCGTCCTCGGCGTTGCTTAATCTGAAATGTGGCTAACAAAAGAGACAAGGTGTACATGTTGTATATGTATATGTCATCCATTTTTACTTCCCTTGATTTTTGCACATGTGACACATGTATACATGAGTAACTTTCATAGTTCATAAAATGTAAAGCCAAAAAATTATCACAAGAAGTAGAAGGCATGAAAATATTGCAACTCAGTTTGCACATATAAGTGAAGCTCTTATTCATTTCAAAAGATTGACAATGTTCATAATTAAACCATCCCAACATTGGTGAATAGACCTCACTTGCATCAAATTTACATGCTACAACATGCTTAAATAAGCAAACATGCAATAAGTCATTGGACATAGAATCATCAGCAAGATTAGAGGTCATATCAAAATGATTAAACATCGGTTCTTTTGCATCAATAGTTAATTCAATGGGTGCACTCAAAATTGTTGGTATTTCAGTTATTTGATCACATGAAGCATTCATGATAGTAACAAGATTCTCTAAAATAGGTGGTGTGCTCAAATCAACAGGTAACTCAACACATGATGCATTCAAGTTAACTAGGCATGCATCATTCTCATGTGAAGTTATATCATCAATACCTTTATTGTTACCTTGTCGCAAAGATGTAGCTGATGTAGATACGCATGTTGACAATGTACCATACTCTTGAGATGATGTCGCGCTCACAATCCGATGTAGGGCTGCTCTAGTAGGTGCAATAGTGGAGGAACCAACCGGCGGTGGTGAGTATGAACTGGAATAGTAGTTGTTGTAGTCACCCAATGCATCCTCCTGTATCTGTCTCTCAAAGGTACAAGCACGAACATACATACCAGTAATGCAACAAGGAATATACTGAAACCTTGCATGGATATCATGGTTCAAACCACCAAACAATCTATTCATTGTGTCATCCTCAGATTCTTCCATGTCACAATGATGCATATAAGATTTGAACTCTTGGTAGTAAGCATGAACAGTGTTACTGCCTTGTTTTAATTGTTCCAATTTGTGAAGCAATTCACGACGATAGTAAGGAGGAAAAAATTGTTGTCTCATTACAGCTTTCAAAAATTTCCAAGTTTTCGGTTGTTTATCAATGTTTTTCTTACAATGTTCACTCCACCAAACAGAAGAAAAACCAGTAAATGCTCTAGTGGATGCTTGTATTCTCTCAAGTTCAGAAAAATCATGGTGAGTAAAAACTTGTTCTACTTAAAGCTCCCAAGCTAGATAAATAGCAGGATTAAATCTACCCTCAAATGACGGTAAAGAGATAACCTGACCATGTGCATTTGTGTGTTGTCCCAACTCTCATGATGGTGAAGATGTGTCCGTCACCCAAGAACTTCTATCTCCGGAACCTGTCATGATTAGTAGAAACAAGAAACAAAATTCGAGAATAATGTTTGTATGAACTACTAGGATGATGCGGAGCATCCTATGGACATCACCATGTCAAGATTCCATTTGGCAAGTGACACGTGCCACATCTACTTCATACATACAAAGGTGAATCATCTCCTTTACACGTGTCCACTTGTACCTCTCGAGGATGGTATACTACTTGACCCCTCTCTCGTATGCATACATAGGTGTGAGCGGAGCTACACATTCATCGAAGAGGAGTCCAAGAAGAAGAGAACATCTACACCATCCAAGTGGGAAGCCTGGAATCGGAGAAGGAAGCACCAAGAAGAAGGCAGCAGCTCCCAGGCAACCCCGTGCGCACCGGCCCCTCCGACCCCGTGCCCACGGGCCTCCCAGGCTGGCGGTCCTGAAGCCCCCGTGCGCACGGGCGTGTACCGTGCCCACGGGACCCCCGTGTTCACAGGCCCAATGGACCCCGTGCGCACGGGCCCTTGCGTCTGGTATTGCTGCGGGCTTTTCCCATGTAATCCCCATTTCGCCCCTGCTTACCCCTTCATCCCTTGGACCTATATGTACTCCGTCATCTCCTCCATTTAGACTCAGTTAAGAATAGATCTAAACACTAGAGCTTAGCTCATGTACCTCCCCTTGTGGGATTCCTTTTGAGAGAGAGACACTCAATTGGAGTTCAAGGCCTCCATTGGAGAAGATCCCTAGTGGATTCAAGACCCCCTTGAGGGAAGGATCTATCTAGATCATCAAGCCCTCATCTCCTTCATAGGATTTGGGATGAACTCTACCATGTATCTTATTTCCCTTTGATTGTTCATGTACCTTGTGGACCTTGTGTGTTTGATTGTCTAGTGGATGTGTGATTGGACTTGTTCTTGAGTGTTCCTCTTGTTTTCCCTCTTGTGTTCATCTTGTTCTTGGGGATTCCCCCTCCAATTCGTGAAAGATCTCCACTTAGGGTTCCACCCTACACCATTTGGTATCATGAGCCATGGTTTCTCACGAAATTGGAGCCCCCCTCTTTGTTTTCTAGCCTAGTTTTGTTGATTTCGTCCTAAATTCGAAAATTCCCCACCAAAAATAGCCCCAATTTTTTTGTGATTTGTTGGTTTTGATGATGTTTTGTTGGATTTGATCCATGGATTTGCTTGGTTTCAAGTGGATCTAGCTTTCCTCCTCCTTCCCCTACCTTCCATCCTTCGATTTTGACCCCAATTTTGATATTACCCACGGATCCGGAGCAGTTCGTCCGCTCACTTAGCACCCCATGCACACGGGACTCCATGCACACGGGCCAGACAGACCCCGTGTGCACAACCATTCCAATGCGCTTCGGTCGCTGTCCCTTCGACCTCCCACCCTCTCATAACACCCCCATACCCCAGCTACACCAAAGCAAAGAGATCCATGCATTTGGAGCCCAGATCGGGAAGAAATCCGCCAAACCCGCGTGTCCCAGGTGACCCCGTGCCCACGGACCCCAGACCCCATGCGCACGGCCCCCCGAAAAGTCTCTGGACACCCCGTGCCCACGGACCTGTACCGTGCGCACGGGGCCCCGTGCCCACGGGCTCCTACCCCCATGGGCACGACCCCCCAGGACAGCCGCAAGTACTTCATCGTTTCGGCCATAACTTCCACATCCGGAGTTAGATTGTCGCGTTCTTTACCTTGTTGAGTAGCTATTGACATCCCCCATCCACCTAGATAGGTTCCATCACCATTTGACTCCATCAAAATTTTCACATTTGGCATCTTTGTATAGGCCTTCCACCATACCATCCACAAAATCCACCATAGCCTTCCGCAACCTAACCCATTTTGCTCCATTTAGCATTTGTGGTTGTTTGAGTGGTGACTTGAGTCTCCTAAGATGTTTCGGCTACTTAGGGACGGTTGCTTCTTCATCATCCATCACCACCACTTCCACATTGCCATCTCCGCTACCACCATTTGACTTTTTCCCTTGAGATTTTGAGTTCGCGGTTTTTACCGTTTCCTAAGGTGTTTCGGCTACTTAGGGACGAGTCTCCATCATCTTGGTATCTACATCAAGAACACCCCCACTCACCATCTTCAAGGACGGTAACCTCGATGACACCATTGTACTTTCACCTTGCAATTGCATTGATAACCCCTAGCCCCTTTTGCGTCACTTGCCTATCGAGACTAGCCATTTGAGTATTGTCGGCAACGTTACTTGTGCACATTAGTGATCTACACCTTCCATTGCATACATACCATATCATATTGGTATCATCATATCATCTCTTGTGTCACAAGATTGTTCCCGCATATACACAATTGCTATCTTGGTTTGTGCATTTCGCATAGTGGCCATAAAAAAAGAGAATAAGCTTTTAAGCCAAAGAAAAGAGAGCAAAGAGCTTGTAAGCAAGTGCCATAGCATCATACCAAATTGCGCATAAGATTGTCATATCCGATCATCTTGGATCACCTTGAGAAGAACAGCGGGAACATCATACACATAGAATACTTGGGATAGAAGCTCATACATTTTCCATCTTATAGGTTGTGCACAAGTGTCGTATCCGCCTATTCAGCAATCATGCTGGCGTCTCTCTTGAGTTGTGCAACACGAGAATTTTCCGTGGATTCCACATTTTGTGCTCATTCCTTGGTTGCACGACCCCATTTATCTATCCGTGTGTGTGTTTCCGTGTTCCACATATTGCTATTGGTCTACTTGTTTCACTTGCGAATTTGTGAATCTTTTCCAACATTATTGACTCTTGCTAACATTTTGCATAAAAATTTTGTGCCACTATCCTCACCGAGCTCCTCCTTAAGCTTTACTTGATAGGTGTGAGTGAACAAGTCCGGTACCAATTCCACTATTCTTTCATCTCACATTGAGTGATACGAGATACATCCTCAACTTTGGGAAAAGGTAGCTTGGTATTATTTATCTCATTTCCTACTCACCTTTGCTCGAGTTTTGTGATGGATAGGCAAGGCATTTCACCTCCGGTCTACAACCACGACAACGAGTTCGATGCTATGAAGAACGTCACCGACGCCAAGATGGACAAGAAAATGGAGGAGCTCAAGACCCTCATCAAGAACCGCAAGTGGTCTTCCTCATCTTCGAGAAGACGCTCAAGTGCGAAGACTTTCGTGCTACCATCTCCAGCAAGTACACACAAGCATCGACATCGACAAGACCATGAAGAGCGACCTACTGGACAAGAGTTGGCTTCTCTGCCACCCCCGTGCACACGGGCCCTCGATCCCCGTGCACACGACCTCCAGCCCCCCCGTGCGCACGGGCCATACAGTACAGCAACATCGACTACAAGGCTACGACTTCTTCAACACCTTTGGCATCTTCGCCAAGTGACTTCAAGGCATCTTAGCCTTCGGACGTACGGCATCTTCGCCTACTCCACGAGCTCAAGTCCACTACTCCCTCGAGCTACTATGACCTCGACAACAACCATGAGATTCCTTTCTATGGGACTCTAGAACCCAAGGAGTATCTCGAGTGGGAGCGTTTGATGGACGACTACCTCAAGCTACATCAAGTCCCTCCCGAAGATCAAGTGAAGTGCGCCTCAAGAAACTTCCATGACTATGCATCCACATGGTGGCTTCACACACCTTCGGAGAACTACGACATGAGTTGGCCCAAGACGAAGAGAGTTTTGTGGACAGAGTTCGTGCCTCCAACCTACATGGAACAACTTCTACGGCAATTGGAGAACACCATCCAAGGATCCAAGTACATCGACAAGTACTTCAAGGAGATGAAGCATGCCTTGCGACGTGCCGGCGTGGACGACCCCATGTCAATGAAGTTCCACTTCATGATGGGATTGAACAACGACATCTCCAAGCCTATCTTCCTCGACAACTACAAGTCCCTCGATGACAACTACATTAGTGCTCTCAAGGCGGAACAAGAACTCATGAAGGCCAAGGCTTCTCCATCCCAAGCTCACTTCTCAAAGACCAAGCTCCAACACGACGAGCATGAGGCTAGTACCACCACGATGTCCAAGCCCGACGAGCTCCAAGATGATGCTCCCAAGTTCGACTTCACCGCCATCCCTCTTTGTGGCATTTACGATGCCAAGTCTCCTACGACTCTTTTTCAAGATGGTGCGGCGACGAGTTCAACTACGGATACCTTCAACGACCAAGATTTGGAGGCAAGCGACACGGTGGCGAGCAAGGATGATGCTTCCATCTTAGGAGGCGAGGGTGATGATGTGCCATCTTCGACCTTCATCCATGGCAACGGCGATGTGATGGTTGAGTATGTCACCTCGACCACGGCAACACATGATGACTTGAGTGACTTTTGCCACCATATTGAGAGTGAGAGTAACTTCACTACTAGCCCCATATATGATGTGTTCCCAAAATTCCCATGTGAGGAGAGCCACAACCCCCACCTCTTGAGTGAGAAGAGTGACTCCACCATATGTGAGTTTGAGTGCACCTATTGTGAGGGAGTTAGTGAACCACCACATAGAGAGAGTGAGGTAGTTGATAGGGCATGTGAGGCCACTATGATTTCTAACGACTTGACCTCTACCTCTATTGTGTCTTCTCATTTGGTGCTAGGTCCCTTATATGATGACACGCCGATTCTCAACGACTTCGTCCAACCTTTGGACGACGATGGCCATGGTGGAATGTGATGCACCCCCACATGGTTCCATCAAGATGAAGATGACCACCATTTGGTCTTTCCCACCTCACCTACACCACATGAGTGGAATGACAAAGGTAACATAGGTGAAGGTGATGCTCTAGTCCCACTAGTGGACACTCTTGACGTTGATTGCTTGCATGATGTTGATCAACCTATTTCCATGCTTCATGCTAGTGTGACTTCCCCATGCGATGATTTACCCATTTATGATGAGTATGGTGATTGCCATGTGGAGTCTATTAGTTGTGATGCCATGTTACATAGGATTTCTTGTGCTAATTCTATCGGTCACATCATGTTTGCCAACCGCATGAGATCGACCACATGTCATTTTTGCAATCTCTTCATAGTGACTATGCATATGCCATTCAGATTAACCCAATTTGCACTTATGGCATAGATGACAAGCCCATGGTTATTGGCATTTGTTTTTCTTGTGATGATATTGATATGCTCCCTTTGCATCATTTATCTCATATGCCATGCTATGAACACCTAGCTTCGGATATGCATTGTTTTGGATGTTGTCCATTTTCTCCATATGATGTTTCCATTATTGCTCATGAGGAGACCCCCATAGTTTCCTCATACATTTTAGGAGATTTTGCTTCATCCCATCCAATGCATGATCCTTATACTTGTATGCTCAATTTGCATCCCCATCGTGTTATACACAATAACTATTCTTTCATGATGGATGACATGTTCTTATACCATGCATCAAATTTCTTTGGGCGATGCTTATCTTGTGCTAACTCACACATGCACATACACATCATGATGGATGATGTGTACATTTACCACGCACACAATTTCTTTGGTTTGTGTCTATTTTGTGTAGGTACCCATGAATACTTGTCAACCTCGCAATCCCATGAGTTGACAAAACGAGCTCTAGAGAGAAATGATGAATTGGGATCCCATGGATTGTCTTTCCCACCGCTCTCTTCACGCAAAGAATTCGCACATTTCTTCTACATGACCCTCACTTGGCTATGGGTTATTGTTCATTACATATTCTATGCCCATCTTGACATGTTCACTTTGCATGATATACTCATTCCTATGCTTTTGCCATGCATTTGTGACCCATGCTTTGCATTACACATGATGATTGATTCTAATACTTGTATGTGTATTTGCAAGCTTGGTGGAGATATCACTTGTTATTGCCATATTAGCTTTGTGCCCCATGCCTATGATTATACTATGATCTTGCTTTGTGTTCGTGCTTGCGATATGTCATGTGCATTGCCTATGCCTATTATTTGCTCACATGACATGATTGCCATGATTTCCTCTAGTATGTTGCATCTTCGCACTACTAGCTTGCACGACTTGTTTCCTATGATTGCTTGCCTTGTTGCATCACCGATGACTCATACTTGCTCACTTCACGCGGTTGATGACAACCATCTACATGCTTATCACATGATTATTATTGCTTCTTGTCATATATCTCCACATGTTGCCTCTCTCATGCTAGATGATTTTCCATGTATTGAGTGCAACTACTCCTTTAGTCTTGCTAATGAGATTGCCCCCATAGAATTCTCGCATATATTTGGAGATTCGGACATATTTCTTGTGAAGCATGCTTGTCTTACCCCTTTGCACCATATACCTAGTGCCATGAATATTGCCATTGTTGCATCATATTATTCATGCACTTGTGCTTCTAATGGTTATGTGCAAGAGAAGAGAACCATCATGATGGATGATGTGTTTATCTACCATGTGCATACGTTCTTTGCTTTGTTTTGTGCATGTGTAGGATACATGGACCTTGTGTCGACTTCCGCTTCACATGAGTTGACCATTCGAGCTCTTGAGAGCGAGCCTCATACATTCGACCATGACTCCCTTCTCCAACACCTTTGCTACCTCTTCGGCATTGTGAAGAATGCACAAGGACACGCCTTCAAGGTGAAATCTTTCTTGAGCATGGCTATTGCGGATCATACTACTTGTGTTGCTTGCACCATGAGACTTATTATTCATCATGATATATATGCCTTGTGTGTTGCATCCAATTCTTGGATTACTTGCTCCTCTCATATGTTTGGTTGCAACAATGTCATCACTTCACATATGCCATGTCCCATCGATTGCTACATGCTTGCCTTGATTGCCTCAGACATGATGAACACTTGCTCTTTCTATTGTGTTGAGTGCCACACTATATTCACTACACCCCATGCACATTATGCTTGGATTGTCTTGCACTTGACCCATGTGTTTAGACACCTCATTCTACTTGGTGTTGTGAATGATTCCTATGCTATATGTGTTTAGATACCTTTTGTTGAGAACATTGCCCATTCTTGCTATGATCTTGAGGTTGATGCTTGTTCACTTGTCACACATATTAGCATATTTACCTCCCATTTGCATACTTGTTTCCATGATGTCCTTGATTGTGCTCACCTTATATGCTTAAATGCCATGCCACACTTCTTTGTCAAACCATATGCTATGCTTGATGACAACACTTGTTGGGTGAATAACCTCTTGAATGATTGGTCTTGCTCTTACGCCAACCACATTTGTTTTGCCAAGTGCTTGTTATCTTTGCTCCTTTTGAAGGAATTACAAGACGGTACGACATCGAAGAGTGCCCATTTGGAACTACAAGATGATGAATGCTTGGTGATCATCCACTACTACACTGCAACATCATCTCTTTCCCATGGTGATTTGGATTTCGATCCGAGGTCGGATCTTTCCTAAGGGGGAGGGGATGATGCGGAGCATCCTATGGACATCACCATGTCAAGAGTCCATTTGGCAAGTGCCACGTGCCACATCTACTCCATACATACAAAGGTGAATCATCTCCTTTACACGTGTCCACTTGTACCTCTTGAGGATGGTATACTACTTGACCCCTCTCTCGTATGCATACATACGTGTGAGCAGAGCTACACATTCATCGAGGAGGAGTCCAAGAAGAAGAGAACATCTACACCATCCAAGAGGGAAGCCTGGAAGCGGAGAAGGAAGCGCCAAGAAGAAGGCAACAGCTCCCAGGCAACCCCGTGCGCATGAGCCCCTCCGACCCCGTGCCCACGGGCCTCCATGGCTGGCGGTCCTGAAACCCCCGTGCGCACGGGCGTGTACCATGCCCACGGGACCCCCGTGTCCACGGGCCCAACGGACCCCGTGCGCACGGGCCCTTGCGTCAGGTCTCTGGATACCCCGTGCGCACGGGCTCCACTTACCCCGTGCACATGGGCCCCCCTGTGTATTGCTGCGGGCTTTGCCCATGTAATCCCCATTTCGCCCCTGCTTACCCCTTCATCCATTGGACCTATATATACTCCTTCATCTCCTCCATTTAGACTCAGCTAAGAATAGATCTAAACACTAGAGCTTAGCTCATGTATCTCCCCTTGTGGGATTCCTCTTAAGAGAGAGACACTCCATTGGAGAAGATCCCTAGTGGATTCAAGACCCCCTTGAGGGAAGGATCTATCTAGATCATCAAGCCCTCATCTCCTTCATAGGATTTGGGATGAACTCTACCATGTATCTTATTTCCCTTTGATTGTTCATGTACCTTGTGGATCTTGTGTGTTTGATTATCTAGTGGATGTGTGATTGGACTTGTTCTTGAGTGTTCGTCTTGTTTTCCCACTTGTGTTCATCTTGTTCTTGGGGATTCCCCCTCCAATTCGTGAAATATATCCACTTAGGGTTCCACCCTACACCATAGGATGTGGTTGTAAAGTGCTCACACTAAAGCAAATATCAATATCTTACAAGTTCTTACCATGCGGCAGGTGGTGACAGGAAACCAGCGTTGTCAAATAACTCCGAAGATTGTGTAAAGTGATTGCTAGGGGAACATACTTATACATAGTATAGAAATATGTGGAGCTGGGTTGGCTATATATGGTAGCAAAAGATTAGCAATAATCAATTCAGAGATGCAATGTTGAATAAATGCTCAACGACAGTACTGTACTGGTCCTAGGCTAGACCGGACTAGAGACGCGAGCATAGAACACTAACGAGGTCACGCCGTAGAACAACTAACTTCAATAAAGGATATGAAGTAGCTCTGGACAGCAAAATATAAGTGAAGATCACAATAGTCGTAAAGATAATGATGTGAAACAACAGCCAAGCAGAATATATCAACGACTTTCTCTCCAACTTTCCTCTGGAAAATTTTGTGCCAATTTTTCGATAATTTTTTTTCAAGAATGGTATTGACTCAAGCTTTCAAACACAAAAGGAATCACTCAATTCCGAGTTGATATGAGGCGTCAAAAAATTCTAAAAATGACCTGAAAAACTAGAATAAGCTATGTTCGTGAACTTGGGAGGGAAAAATGGCCTATTTAGAAGCCGATGTTGAGGTGCCAAATATTGAACTAGCTTCTGCAACTATTTAGATGTGACTCGTCGCTAGCTTTCATTTGAGTACTCGCGGAGCCAAAACGGACTTCGTATGAGGAAGTTATGCCTATTTTACTGAACAGTGCACAAAACAGATTCCAATCCAAATTCAACTACAAGATCGAGTCTAGATAGATCCAAATTTTGTTTTTTCTCCTCTCTTTTTTTCCTCACACTTTTTTCTTTTTCTTTTTATTTTACTTTTTTCTCTCTTTCTTTCATGTCTTTTCTCTCTCTCCCTCTTTCCAAAAGAAACTAGATAAGATGTAGATTGGATCAAACGAAGATGAGAACGATCTAAACTATGATTATGACAATGAACGGTAGGTAGCACGTGGAGGAAATTGGTGGATGGGTGGTGGACAACGGAAGGGATAATGATGCAGCGGCGGTGTGACTAATGTGAACAGAACTCAAAACTCTAAACGAACTAGACACTAAGACCAGCAACTCGACACGACGATGCAACTGATAATTCAACTATGCAAGCAATCAAAAGAAAATTGCAAAGGCTCAGACTAGCTTGGACAAAGGATGAATAGATCTAACTTTTTTGTAGCTTTTTCTTTGACAATAGGTAAGAAAATAAATCTAATCTAGGAAAAACCGGAAATTCTCACCGATCAACCTGAAAACTGATACCACTTCATAGAGGCGGGGTGTCCTGATCTTTCGATGAGATGATAACTATCGATTTTGTGGAGACGACTTTGACGATCCGACTACAAACGTGCACGACATTGCGCCTTACCAATCGCTAAACCAATCTACTGAGTTTACTGACAATGCCAGAAGCACTGTCAGCCTGACCATCAAGGTCTATTCCTGCAAGCAATCGAAGAACGAGCAAGAATATGATAAAGCAACCAGAATATTGCAAATATATATGAAGTATTGATAATGGTGGGGATCCGTAAGCGGCCTTGGTCTGGTCGTTGGACACAAACGAAGTACACGAAGTTGCAATGGCTAACTTTTAACTGAACAAATCCCAAGCAAAAAGCTACTAGATGGATCTACTTATATAGGAGCAAGGGGTGACGGCCAAGGAGGTGGGAGGACTTCCCAAGGCAGCCTAAAACTAACCCTAGGTCGTACAAAGCTCATGGGCCCAAGTGGAGGTGGTGCAACACCTTTGGACTTGTTGTGTGACTCGGATTCTGCTGCAGCGTCAGATTGTTTCATCGATATCTCAATGCTCCGGATGAATTTAAAGGTGATTCCAATTGGGTTGGAAAGAGCACGAAATCTACTTTCCAACAAAAAAAGAATCACCCAATTCAGAGTCTGTATGAAAAAGTTGTTGATGTTTTGAGTCAGGTATGTCTGTGCAATCTGAATCTGAATCCAGAACGTGAGAGACTTGGACTCTATCTTCTCTTGGCCCAAAAGTGACGTGAGAGGACTTTTTGAACAGAACCTAAACTTCTCCTTTTCCCTTATCTTCCTAAGTGGATTATACAAATGTCCCATACACCTGCAATTAGACAAAACACAAAAGTGTGTGAAGTATTTTTGTTCTGGATAACATAAATAGATTATTGAATAGTTTGCACTAGAAATCACCTGACAAATATGAATGTATGCAATATTTTTGGTCGTATCCAAGGCAGTCATGTCCTCATCACCACCGCTGCCATATCCTACCACCATATATCCACACCAATCCGAGTCCTTTCATATTAGGTTTGTTTTCGAGATCCGTCTAATTTCCGATTCGTGTTTCCTTGCCTGAGTAGGTTTCAGAAAAAAAGTCTAGAGACCCGCGGGCAGTTTTTAGGCCAAAATTTTCGCAGGCAAAAATATTTTTTCCCTATCCTATTTTTAGGCTTTTCTGAGTCTTTTGAGCCGCATGCCATCATAGTGATTTTTTGTCGCACTTTTTTGTCGTCGCTGCCCTGATTTTCGAAAAAGTCAATTTTTTTCGTGCCCATCCTGTCAGTTTGACATGGGAAGAGTTTTGAGACACTCGCCATTATAGTTATTTTTCGCAAAAAAAAGGAGCGCAAAAAAAGAGGAGCAATTTTTTTCCAGAGTGTGCATTTCCCTTGTTTACGTGCAACACCGTGATTTTGTTAGTGTTCTAGGCTCGCGTCTCTAGCACGGTCTAGCCTTGGACCAGCACAGTACCGTCGTTGAGCATTTATTCAACTTTGCATCTCTGAATTGATTATTGCTAATCTTTTTGCTACCATATTCTAAGCCTTCCTAGCTCCACATAAATCTATGTCGCGCATTTGACTCTCCCTGGTAATCGCTCTATCCAAGCTTTGAGAGTTTTAACTACATCGGTTGCCGATCACCACCTGCTGCTAGGTAAGACTAGTAAGAATTTGAGATTTGCTTGACGGATTTGTGACACCCACCACCACTATTTTCTAGTAGTCTGTAGGATCATATTCTTGTGTGTTTCTAGTGCTGCTAACCATGGCAGGATCACAAGTCGATGAGACTGACTGGGAGAACATGACGAATAAGGAGTTGCATGATAAATTTCAGCAAATGATGAGTGGACAGGTGCGAGATGTGCTAAACAGAGTTGAAGAGGCCATGTAGAAGATAGATGGCATGGAGAAGACGTTCGAAACAAAGCTTGATAACAAGTTTAATGAATTGCTCACGCGTCTTCCACCACCACCACCGGCTGCACCTAACGCACCTCTACAACAACAACAACAACAACAACAACAGCAACAACAACAACAACAACAACAACAACAACAACAACAACAACAACAACAACAACAACAACAACAACAACAACAACAACAACAACAACAACAACAACAACAATGACTACCTCCACGTCGCGAACTAGCCCTTCACCGAGCGAGCCGTGTCCCTCTTGCGCCTAGCCAAACTGTTGGTGCTGCTATTGATACTTCTGTGGCTCCTGCTGCTGATGACGAGGAGGATGATTATGCGGGAGATTATGAGGATGAGGTTGATCAAAATCAGAACTACGTGCAACCATCGGCACCGCAACCACCAGCACCACAACCACCCAGTCGTCCACATGCAAATAATGGCAATGGTAGGGCTGCCCCTCAGGTATGAGATCATGACCATCTCCCTAAACTCAAATTGAATGTTCCTCCATTCGAGGGTAGATATGTTCCTCATATATATCTTACTTGGGAGTTAGAAACTGAACAATGATTTACATGTTTACAATATCCTGAGGAGAGACGTGTTCCTACTGCTGTTTGTGCTTTCACTAGCTTTGCATGTGTTTGGTGGTCTGAACATTGTAGATTATATCCTATTCCAGCTACTTGGGCTGCTTCGAAAACTACTATGCATACTCATTGGGTTCCACCATATTATCAACGTGAATTACTTAAAAAATTGCAGCGTTTAAGACAAGGAAAAAATTCTGTCGAAGAATATTATCAGGAATTACAAACTGGCATGATTAGATGTGGTATTGTTGAGGAGAATGAAGCTATGCTTGCACATTTTATGGGTGGATTAAATAGAGAGATTCAGACCATTCTAGAGTTTAAGGAGTATAATAATATCACTCGTTTATTCCATCTTGCTTGTAAAGCTGAACGTGAAGTGCAGGATCGACAGACATTGGTGTGAACTAACTTTTCTGCAGGTTGATCTACATCATGGACACCACATGCATCCTCTACTTCCACTACACCAGCACCTCCATCAGGTGCCACCTCCAGCCGTGATACAAGAAAGCAGGCACAACCACCACTCTCTGCCAAGAGCTCTTCTTCTTCCATAGCATTAACAGGGCACACAAGTGATATTATTTGTCATCGTTGTAAGGTAAGAGGACATTTTGCGAGAGAATGCAAATCTCAGCATGTGATGATTGCTACTAAGGA
Source organism: Triticum dicoccoides (assembly GCF_002162155.2). Classification (NCBI taxonomy): domain Eukaryota; kingdom Viridiplantae; phylum Streptophyta; class Magnoliopsida; order Poales; family Poaceae; genus Triticum; species Triticum dicoccoides. The sequence goes on along the minus strand of NC_041382.1, from coordinate 320,717,230 downwards.
TGGTGGGTATGGGTCCGCTATTGACTATGGTGAGGAGACTTTGGCTCTTATTACACATGAAGAACACGGTGGAGATGATTCTGATCATGAGACGCAATACATGGCCGCTGAAGATGCTGACAACTATGAATGTTTAGTTGCTCAATGTGTTTTGAGTGTGCAAGTTACACAAGCTAAGCAAAATTAGAGGCATAATTTGTTCCATACAAAGGGAGTTGTGAAGGAACGTTATGTTCGCGTCATCATAGATGGAGGGAGCTGCAACAACTTCGCTAGCATGGAGATGGTGGAGAAGCTATCTCTCACCACAAGACCACATCCACATCCTTACTGGATCCAATGGTTCAACAACAACGGCAAGGTTAAGGTAACACGTAATGTTCGTGTGCATTTTAGTATCTCTACATATGCTGATTATGTTGATTGTGATGTGGCACCTATGCAAGCATGTTCCTTATTACTTGGTAGACCATGGCAATTTGATAAAAATTCTATGCACCATGGTAGAAACAATCAGTATACTCTTGTTCATAAGGACAAAAATATTACTTTGCTTCCTATGACTCCTGATTCCATTTTGAGAGATGATGTTAATAGAGATAATAAAGCAAAAAAGAGAAAAATAAGAGTGAAAATCACATTGTGGCAAAAGAATTTGAGCAACAAATGAAACCTAATAATAAACCATATAGTATTGCTTCTGAAATTAAATTGAAAAGTGCATGTTTACTTGCCACAAAATCTAATATTGATGAGTTAGATTTCAGCAAATCTATTTGCTATGGTTTTGTGTGCAAAGAGGCATTATTATCATTCGAGGACGTGCCTTCCTCTTTGCCCCCTGCTGTCACTCACATTTTGCAGGAGTTCGCTGACATATTTCCACAAGATGTGCCACCAGGATTACCACCTATTTGAGGGATTCAGCATCAAATTGACTTAATTCCTGGTGCATCGCTACCCAACCGTGCACCATACCGTACCAATCCAGAGGAGACGAAGGAGATTATGCATCAAGTACAGGAGCTGCTCAACAATGGTTATATACGCGAATCTCTTAGTCCTTGTGTTGTTCCTATTATACTAGTGCCTAAAAAGGATGGTACGTCGCGTATGTGTTTTGATTGTAGAGGAATTAATAATATTACTATTCGTTATCGTCATCCTATTCCTAGGCTAGATGATATGCTTGATAAATTGAGTGGCTCTACAATATTCTCCAAAGTTGATTGCGTAGTGGATACCATCAAATTCGTATGAAATTGGGAGATGAATGGAAAACAACATTTAAAACTAAGTTTGGATTATATGATTGGTTAGTCATGCCTTTTGGGTTAACTAATGCACCTAGTACTTTCGTGAGACTAATGAATGAAGTTTTACGTGCTTTCATTGGACGATTTGTGGTAGTCTATTTTGATGATATACTGATTTATAGCAAATCTTTGGAAGAACATTTGGAACATTTACGTGCTGTTTTTATTGCTCTACGGGAAGCAGGTTTGTTTGGTAACCTTGGGAAGTGCATCTTTTGCACCGACCGAGTATCTTTTCTTGGCTATATTGTTACTCCACAGGGAATTGAAGTTGATAAAGCCAAGATTAAAGCTATTGAGAGTTGGCCGCATCCCAAAACAGTCACACAAGTGAGGAGTTTTCTTGGCCTCGCTGGATTCTATATGCGTTTTGTGAGAGATTTCAGCACCATTGCTGCATCTCTCCATGAGCTTACAAAGAAGGATGTGCCTTTTGTTTGGGGTACCGCACAGGAAGAAGCCTTCACGGTATTGAAAGATAAGTTGACGCATGCTCCTTTACTCCACCTTCCTGATTTTAATAAGACTTTTGAGCTTGAATGTGATGCTAGTGGAATTGGATTAGGAGGTGTGTTATTACAAGATGGAAAACCTGTTGCATACTTTTCTGAAAAATTGAGTGGGCCTAGTCTGACCTATTCTACTTATGATAAAGAATTATATGCTCTTGTTCGGACCTTAGAAACATGGCAACATTATTTATGGACCAAGGAATTTGTTATACATTCTGATCATGAATCTTTGAAACACATGAAAAGTCAAGCAAAACTGAACCGTCGACATGCTAAATGGGTTGAATTCATTGAGACTTTCCCTTATGTCATTAAACACAAGAAGGGTAAAGAAAATGTTATTGCTGATGCATTGTCTCGTTGTTATACTATGCTTTCACAGCTTGACTTTAAAATATTTGGTTTGGAGACCATCAAAGATCAATATGTGCATGATGCTGAATTTAAAGATGTATTACAGAATTGTAAGGAAGGGAGAACTTGGAACAAGTTCGTTCTTAACAATGGATTTGTGTTTCGTGCTAACAAGCGCATTCTAGCTAGCTCCGTTCCTCTTTTGTTGTTGCAGGAGGCGCATGGAGGAGGATTAATGGGACACTTTGGCGTGAAGAAGACGGAGGATATACTTGCTACACATTTCTTTTGACCATAGATGAGACGGGATGTTGATCGTTTTGTTGCTCGCTGCACTACATGTCAAAAAGCTATGTCATGACTCAATTCTCATGGTTTATATATGCCTTTTCCTATATCTAGTGTTCCTTGGGAGGATATATCTATGGACTTTGTTTTAGGTTTACCTCGAACAAAGAAGGGGAGGGATAACATATTTGTTGTAGTGGATAGATTTTCGAAAATGGCACATTTTGTACCATGTCATAAAAGCGATGATGCTCTTAATGTTGCTCATTTGTTCTTTCATGAAATTATTCGCTTGCATGGTGAGCCAAATACTATTGTTGCAGATCGTGATACTAAATTTCTTAGCCACTTTTGGAGATGTTTATTGGCTAAGTTGGGGACTAAACTGCTTTTTAGTACAACTTGTCACCCCAAACTGATGGACAAACTGAAGTAGTCAATAGAACATTGTCTACTATGCTTAGGGAAGTTTTGAAGAATAATAAAAAAATGTGGGAAGAATGCTTGCCTCATATTGAATTTTCTTATAATCGTTCATTGCATTCTACTACTAAGATGTGCCCTTTTGAAATTGTGTATGGTTTCCTACCTCGTGCACCAATTGATTTGTTGCCTCTTCCATCTTCGGAGAAGGTTAATTTTGATGCTAAAGAACGTGCTAAATTGATTTTAAAAATGCATGAGTTAACTAAGGAAAACATTGAGCGTATGAATGCTAAATATAAACTTGCTGGAGATAAGGGTAGAAAACATGTTGTGTTTGCACCTGGAGATCTTGTTTGGTTACATTTGCGTAAGGATAGATTTCCTAATTTGCGCAAATCAAAGCTAATGCCACGTGCTGATGGTCCTTTTAAGGTGTTAGAGAAAATAAATGATAATGCATATAAATTTGAGCTGCCTGCAGATTTTGGGGTTAGTCCAACTTTTAACATTGCAGATTTGAAGCCTTATTTGGGTGAGGAAGACAATCTTCCGTCGAGGACGACTTCATTTCTAGAAGGGGAGGATGATGAGGACATCAATACAATTGTTACACCCACAGGCCCTGCTGCTATACATACTTGACCAATTACTAGAGCTCGCGCACGCCAATTAAATTATCAGGTACTTTCGTTTCTCGGTAATGATTCTAATGTTCATGAGAATATGATGCTACCTAAATTGGATACAATTGTTTTGCTTACAAATGAAGGGCCTGGCATGGATAAGAGGGATGAACACTGGAGCAAGACCAAGCATGGAGATGATGGCATGCGCAAGGGGATCAAGAATGGAGTTACAAGTGATGATTTCAGGACTTTGAAGCCACCATAAGAAGTGCATGAAGCTTTGGACGAAATATACAAGATGCCACTTCATAAATTTCGTCCAGAGGCTATTCTAGGTGCTGCGTCACCTTATTATTGGGCCAGGCCCATGTATTTTCGAAATACTTAAGTATAGGCTGTTTTTAGAGTCCGTATGTGTGGGGAAACAAGAGTTAGGGTTGGTTTTGGACCCCTCCTCCAAGGGCCACAAAATTCCCCCCTCTTCCTCCATATATACAGCCCTTAGGGCGTCGTTTAGACTCTGGGTTTTGTTTAGATTAAAGTTCTCCATAGCTGCAACTTCCTGTACTTCGTTTGTGTTCAACGACCAGACAAAGGCGTCACAGAACCCCACCTTGATCAATAAAGCTTTTCTCTTATATTCGGGAAATCCAGATTGCAATCTTAGTTTCTTGCTTGTTCTTCGTTTGTGTGCAGGAAACAGACCTTTGTGGTCAGGTTGATCATGCTCCGGCGTGGTAAATAACCCCTCGGAAGTTGGTTTAGCGATTGCTAAGGCGCGGCATCTCGCACGTTCGTAGTCGCATCGTCAAGGTCGACTCCCATAGAAAACGATAGCCTCCATATCATCGAAACATCTGGACACCTTCGCCTCTATCATCCTCAAAACAAGGCTAGAAAACACAACGGGGAGGCTCTGAAATCATGATCAACGTGGCTCTAGATATGAAGATGATGTAGGGTGGAAACCCTAGATGCCGATCTTTCACGAAAGGAGCAGATCCCGCAATTTACATGAAGAACAGGAGGGGAAACACGAGGGGGAAATCACAAAGGGGCACAAAAAGAAACACTCAAACCAACAAGATTAAGTCACACATGTGCTAGATCCTCGAAACATGAGAGGAGATACAAGATCCAAAGTCAACAAGGGACGATACAAATGGTAACTGGTCTTCTCTGTGAGGAGGTCTTGATGGTCTTCTTCGTGAGGAGGTCTTGAATCCAAGTGGATCTTCTCCGAAGAGGGCCGCGGTCTCTCTCAAGGAGTTGATCCGATATGTATGAGCGAGGCTCTATCTCTCAAATGAGCTATCACAACGCTAACCCTAAAACGTTGGTAGGAGAGTATATATAGTCTAGGGGGCGAAAGGGTACATGGGCTTCGACCCTTTACTGTGCGCAGACAGACGGGGCCGGATGTCTGGGCGTCGGGCCGATATCCGGGCGTCGGGCCGGATGTCCGGGCCTTCGGGAGGAGCCGGATGTCCGGGTCTGGGGCCGGATGTCCGGGCTGACGGTGCTTCTCTTCTATCCTCTGGATAGGTGGTGTCCGGATATCCGGGCGGGAGGCCGGATTTCTAGGTCGGGGCCGGATGTCCGGGCTGGACGCCAGATGTTCGGGCCCTATAGACTTGGCCGCTGGTCCGTTGCTGCAGGTGACACCTCCAGGGGCCGGATGTCCGGGGTCATGGCCGGATGTCCGGGGACTGGGAGTTGTTCTTGACTCCTTCCGTCGGTTCTCTTCATCCATGAACTTGGGGGCTTGTCCGTCTTCACGTGCATCTTCGGGAGGGTCCTCTGGGTACCTAATCATGCACAACATCTTAGATTTAGGTACTAGCTATGTCTCGAGAGGATCATATGTAATATCACTAAGGAGAGAACTCACCTCGGTCTTGAGAGCTCTAGCTCTAGCTCGAGTTATAGGTCATCTTGGCATTTCGTGAGATGATGGTAGGTCCATGGGGATGACCGTAGGATGTTCCGCATCACATTGCATACATACCATATCATATTGGTATCATATCATTTTGTGTACCTCAAGTTTGTCCCCGCATATACACAATTGCTATCTTGTTTTGTGCATTGTGCAAAAGTGGCCATACACAAAAAAAAGAATAAAGCTTTTAATCAAAAGAGAAAGAGCAAAGAAGCTTGTAAGCAATAGCCATAGCATCATACCACATTGTTGGTACACTCAAAGGAATTGTGGCCTCGGCCTCCACATGTGAAGCATTTGAAGGAACTTGTCTTGACGGTCTCATCGGTTGGGGTAGATGATGATGAAGCTCTCGACTTGAGGTTGCTCAGTGTAGAAGGATGACTTGGGGTTGACGAAGCTTTCTTGTAACTCGACTTGTCGAGTTGCTTGTAGAAGGCTTGGTAGACGGTGTTGGAGTCGTTGAAGCTTGGGTGTTGGAGAAGCCGTATGACTTGGATGAGAACTTGGCATACTTGAAATCATCTTGCACTTGGCGTTCCGCTTTGGTAGATTGATGCACTAGGTCGATGAGGTTTGAGTATGGTTGGAAGTGGGCGATCTTCTTGATAGGGTGATTGAGTCCATTCAAGAAACGTGCCATAGTTTGCTCATCATATTCCATGACATTGGCTCGTATCATTGCAATCTCCATTTCCTTGTAGTACTCTTCAATGCTCTTGGTTCCTTGCTTGAGTAGTTGAAGTTTCTTGAAGAGGTCGCGGTAGTAGTAGGTAGGCACGAAGCGTGCTCTCATGACATCCTTCATTTGCGCCCATGTAGTGATGGGCGGTTCACCTCGTGCCTCATGACCTCGATGACTTGTTCCCACCAAATGAGGACATAGTCTTGGAACTCAAGGGATGCCATCGCGATCTTCTTCTCTTCGTCGTAGTTGTGCAACGAAATATTTTGTCAAGTTTCAATGCCCATGATAGGTACTCTTCGGGATCATTGCTTCCGGAAATCTTGGGCATGGTGAACTTAATCTTGCCGTAGCGTTGCTCTTCATTGTGTTGGGGTCGGGGATGATGACGCCCATATTGTTGAGGATTTTCAAACTCGTGTTGCCGATTTGGGATCTCGTGGACTATCCTTACCACCATTCCCTTCGTGCAAGGACTACGCGCATCTCTTCTACTTGGCTCTCACACGGCTATGGGCTATGTACCACTTGTTCATTTATGCCCATCGTACCATGTTCACTTTGCATGTTATGCCTCTTTACATGATTCACCATGCAATTGTGACCCTTGCTTGCAACTACCCATGATTCACAATTATGATACTCCTATGTGTATTTGCATGCTTAGTGGAGATCCTTGTTACTATTACTATATTTTCCTTGTGCCTCATGCTATTGATGCTTGTTGTGTTGGGAGAGTCATGATGTTCCATTTCTATTTACCTAGGACTTCTTGCCAATACAACGATGATACCTTCCTCATATCTTACTTTCATGCTTGTGATATGTCATGTGAATTATTCATGCCCACCATTTGCACACATGACATGCTTGACATGATTCCTTCTAGTACGTTGCATCTTTGCACTACTAGCTTGCTTGACTTGATCAGTATGATTGCTCGCTTTGTTGCATCGCCCATGTTCTATTCTTACTCGCTTTCTTGGGTTGATGACATATATGTTCATGCCTCTCACATGATATATCTTGTTCATTGTCGCTTGCCTCCAATTGTTGCATCTATGCTTATTGCTCTTGGAGACTTGGACATATTACTTGTGATGCAGGCTTGTTTGATTGAGCCTATTGTATTTGGTTGTTCTCGCATCATATGCCTCCTTACTATGAAATGCTCCCTTGTCCTTTCTTATGATGAGCATGATGCATACACTTGTTGGGTATCTTACCACACAAATGATAGGTTTTGCACTTACACTAACCTCATTTGTTTTTCCGAGTGTTTGCCATGTTTTTCATTTTGAAGGATTCACAAGGCGATACCATCGTGAGACAATTTGGTCATGTGAAGGCGTACACGATGCGCGACACCAACATTTTTGACATTCTCATAAAGAAGATCCACGTTGGGTTCAAGACCTCCTTCACGGAGAAGACCCCCATCAAGACCTCCTCACAGAGAAGAACCGGTTACCCCTTGTATCGCCCCTTGTTGACTTTGGATCGTGTGATCTCTATGTGTACTTGGATCTAGCATATGTGTGATCGTTCTTGTTGGTTTGAGTGTTTCTCTTGTGTTTCCCTTTGTGATTTCCCCTCGTGTTTCCCCTTGTGTTCTTCGTGTTCCTCGCGAGATCCGCTCCTTTTGTGAAAGATTGGCCATCTAGGGTTCCACCCTACATCAACAGAGCTCCTCTTCGTCCATGGCATCAACAAAGCACACACATGATATTATTTGTCGTCGTTGTAATGGTAGAGGAAATTATGCTAGAGAATGCAAATTTCTACGTGTTATGATTGCTACTGTAGATGGTGGGTTAATTTATACTACGCAGCTTTATTCTTGTAAACTCGTGTTGGGCCCCCGAGCACAGGGTTTTGTAGGACAGTAGAAATTTTCCCTCAAGTGGATGACCTAAGTTTTATTAATCCGTGGGAGGTGTAGGATGAAGACGGTCTCTCTGAAACAACCCTGCAACCAAATACAAGCAATCTCTTGTGTCCCCAACACACCCAATACAATGGCAAATTGTATAGGTGCACTAGTTCGGCGAAGAGATGGTGACAAAACTGTAATATTGATGGTAGAAAATATATTTTTATAATCTGAATAAATAAAAACAACAAGGTAGAAACTAGTAAACAAGCACAAAAACGGTATTTCAATGCTTGAAAATGAGACCTAGGGTCCGTACTTTCGCTAGTGCAATCTCTCAACAATGCTAATATAATTGGATCATATAACCGTCCCTCAACGTGCAACGAAGAATCACTCCAAAGTTCCTATCTAGCAGAGAACATAAGACAGAACTGTTTGTAGGTTACAAAACCACCTCAAAGCTATTCTTTCCGATCAATCTATCCTAGAGTCCGTACTAAAATAACACGAAGCTATTATTTCTGATTGATCTAACCAAGAGTTCGTACTAAAATAACACGAAAGCAAATTCAGATTCATAATATTCAATCAAACACAAAGAACTTCAAAGAGTGCCCCAAGATTTCTACTGGAGTAACAAAGACAAGAACGTGCATCAACCCCTATGCATAGATTACCCCAATGTCACCTCGGGAATCCGCGAGTTGAGTGCCAAAACATATATCAAGTGAATCAATATGATACCCCATTTTCACCACGAGTATTCAATTGCAAGGCATATATCAAGTGTTCTCAAATCCATAAAAGTATTCAATCCAATAACAACGAAATCTCAAAGGGAAAAACTCAATTCATCACAACAAGATAGAGAGGGGAAAACACCATATGATCCGACTATATTAACAAAGCCCGTGATACATCAAGATCGTGACATCTCAGGAACATGAGAGAGAGATTAAACACATAGCTACTGGTACAAACCCTCAGCCCCGAGGATGGACTACTCCCTCCTCATCGTGGTGGCCGCCGGGATGATGAAGATGGCTACCGGTGATGATTACCCCCTCCGGCAGGGTGCCGGAACAGGGTCTAGATTGGTTTTCGGTAGCTAGAGAGCCTTGCGGTGGCAGAACTTCTGATCTAGGTTAACCCCGAGGGTTTCTGGAATATTTGGGAATTTATAGGGTAAAGAGGGGGTGCGGGAGGCCACTGAGGTGGGCACAACCCACTTAGGTGCGCCTGGGCCCCCAGGCATGCCCTGGTGGGTTGTGCCCCCTCGGGGCACCCCTAGGTGCTGCTCTGGCCCATCCTGGGTGTTCTGGTCCATAAAAAATATCCAAAAAGTTTCGCGTTGTTTGGACTCCGTTTGATATTGATTTCCTGCGATGTAAAAAACAAGCAAAAAACAACAACTAGCACTGGGCACTGGGTCAATAGGTTTGTCCCAAAAAATGATATAAAGTTGCTATAAAATGATTGTAAAACATCCAAGAATGATAATATAACAACATGAATACTTCATAAATTATAGATACGTTGGAGACGTATCATGGGTTTGAGTCCGCTAATGACTATGATGAGGAGACTTTGGTCTTATTACATGTGAAGAACACATGGAGATGATTCTCATCATGAGATGCAATACATGGCTGCTGAAGATGCTGACAGGTCTGAATGTTTAGTAGCTCAATGTGTTTTGAGTGTTCAGGCTAAGAAAAATCAGAGGCATAATTTGTCCCATACAAAGGGAGTTGTGAAGGAACGTTCTGTTCGCGTCATCATAGATGACGGGGACTGCAACAACTTGGCTAGCATGGAGATGGTGGAGAATCTATCTCTCACCACAAGACCACATTCACATCCTTACTTGATGCGAAGCATCCTATGGACATCACCATGTCAAGAGTCCGTTCGGCGAGTGACATGTGCGACATCTACTTCACATACACAAATGTGAATCATCTCCTTTACACGTGCTCACTTGACACCTTCGAGGATGGTATACTACTTGACACTCCACTCGTGTGCATGCATAGGTATTGTCGGAACACTACGGATGATGAGGAGGAGTGCAAGTGCCAAGGAACAACTACAACATTCGCGAGGGAAGCCTGGAAGCGACAACGGAAGAAGACGGAGCTGCTGAAGCTACAACGGCCGGACATCCAACGCCTAGCTAGCCGCACAAGAGCTGCCCCAACAGACGGCCAACGACATCAACGGCCGGGCATCCAGGCCGTGTGGCCGGACATCCAGCGCCCCACCAACTCCTAGACATCCGGCCTCTCCCCCGGAAATGATAGAGGGAAAGGTGTCCTGTCTTTCGATGAGATGCTGGCTATTGTTTTGGTGGAAGCCGACTTTGACAATACGCCTACGAACATGCGAGGACGTCGCGCTTTCGCAATCGCTAAACCAACTCCGAGAGGTTATTGACCACACCGGAGCATGACCAACCTGACCACGAAGGTCTGTTTCCTGCAGGCAAACGAAGAACAAGCAAGAAACTAAGATTGCAATCTGGATATTGCGAATATAAGAGGAAAGCTTTATTGATCAAGGTGGGGTTCTGTGACACCTTTGTCTGGTCGTTGAACACAAACGAAGTACACGAAGTTGCAGCTATGGGAAACTTTAATCTAAACAAAACCCGAAGTCTAAATGATGCCCTAAGGGTTGTATATATGGAGAAGAGAGGGGGGAATTTCGTGGCCCTTGGAGGACGGGTCCGAAACCAACCCTAACTCTTGTTTCCCCACACATACAGACTCTAAAAACTACCTATAATAAAGTATTTCAAAATTACATGGGCCTGGCCCAAAAATAAGGTGACGCAGCACCTAGAATAGCCTCTGGATGAAATTTATGAAGCGGCATCTTGTATATTTCGTCCAAGTCTTCATGCACTCATTATGGTGGCTTCAAAGTCCTGGAATCATCACTTGTAACTCCGTTCTTGTTCCCCTTGCGCATGCCATCATCTTCATGCTTGAACTTTCTCCAAGGTTCATCTTTCTTGTCCAAGCTAGTCCCTTCATTTGTAAGCAAAACAAATGTATCCAATTTAGGCAGCATCATATTCTCATGAACATTAGAATTGTTACCAAGAAACGAAAGTACCTGATAATTCAATTGGCGTGCGCGAGCTCTAGTAATTGGTCCAGTATGTATAGCAGCAGGGGCTGTGGGTGTAACAATGGTATTGATGTCCTCATCACCCCCCCCCCTTCTTGAAATGAAGTCGTCCTCTATGAAAGCTCATCTTCCTCACCCAAATAAGGCTTCAAATCTGCAATGTTAAAAGTGGGACTAACCCCTGCAGGCAGCTCAAGTTTATATGCATTATCATTTATTTTCTCTAATACCTTAAAAGGACCATCAACACGTGGCATTACCTATGATTTGCGCAAATTAGGAAATCTATCCTTACGCAAATGTAACCAAACAAGATCTCCAGGTGCAAACACAACATGTTTTCTACCCTTATCTCCAGCAAGTTTATATTTAGCATTCATACGCTCAATGTTTTCCTTAGTTAACTCATGCATTTTTAAAATCAATTCAGCACATTCTTTAGCATCAAAATTAACCTTCTCCGAAGATGGAAGAGGCAACAAATCAATAGGTGCACGAGGTAGGAAACCATGCACAATTTCAAAAGGGCCATCTTAGTAGTAGAATGCAATGAACGATTATAAGCAAATTAAATATGAGGCAAGCATTCTTCCCGCATTTTCTTATTATTCTTCAAAACAGCCCTAAGCATAGTAGACAATGTTCTATTGACTACTTCAGTTTGTCCATCAGTTTGGGGGTGGCAAGTAGTACTAAAAAGCAGTTTAGTCCCCAACTTAGCCGATAAACATCTCCAAAAGTGGATAAGAAATTTAGTATCCGATCTGAAACAATAGTATTTGGCACACCATGCAAGCAAATAATTTCATGAAAGAACAAATCAGCAACATTAGCAGCATCATCGCTTTTATGACATGGAATAAAGTTGCCATTTTCAAAAATCTATCGACGACAACAAATATGCCATTCCTCACCTTCTTTGTTCGAGGTAAATCTAAAACAAAGTCCATAGAATATCCTCCTAAGGAACACTAGGTACAGGCAAAGGCATATATAAACCATGAGGATTGAGTCGTGACTTAGCTTTTTGACATGTAGTGCAGCGAGCAACAAAACGCTCAACATCCCGTCTCATCTTTGGCCAAAAGAAATGTGTAGCAAGTATATCCTCTGTCTTCTTGACGCCAAAGTGTCCCATTAGTCCTCCTCCTTGCTCCTCCTGCAACAACAAAAGACGAACGGAGCTAGCTGGAATGCATAGCTTGTTAGCACGGAACACAAATCCATCATTAACAACGAACTTGTTCCACGTTGTTCCTTCTTTTCAATTCTGCATTACATCTTTAAAATCAGCATCAAGCACATATTGATCTTTAATGGTCTCGAAACCAAATATTTTGAAGTCAAGTTATGAAAGCATAGTGTAGAGACGAGACAATGCATCAGCAATAACGTTTTCTCTACCCTTCTTGTGCTAAATAACATAAAGGAAAGTCTCAATGAATTCAACCCATTTAGCAGGTCTACGATTCAGTTTAGCTTGACTTCTAATATGTTTCAAAGATTCATGATCAGACTAGGCCCACTCAATTTTTCAGAAAAGTATGCAACAGGTTTGCCATCTAGTAATAACACACCTCCTAATCCAATTCCACTAGCATCACATTGAAGCTCAAAAGTCTTATTAAAATTAGGAAGTTGGAGTAAAGGAGCATGTGTCAACTTATCTTTCAATACCGTGAAGGCTTCTTCCTGTGCGGTACTCCAAACAAAAGGCACATCCTTCTTTGTAAGCTCATTGAGAGGTGCAGTAATGGTGCTGAAATCTCTCACAAAACGCCTATAGAAGCCAGCGAGGCCAAGAAAACTCCAAACTTGTGTGACCATTTTGGGCTGCGGCCAACTCTCAATAGCTTCAATCTTGCCTTTATCAACTTCAATTCCCTGTGGAGTAACAACATAGCCAAGAAAAGATACTCGGTCGATGCAGAAGGTGCACTTCCCAAGGTTACCAAACAAACGTGCATCACGTAGAGCAATAAAAACATCACGTAAATGTTCCAAATGTTCCTCCAAAGATTTTCTATAAATCAGTATATCATCAAAATAGACGACCACAAATCGTCCAATGATAGCATGTAAAACTTCGTTCATTAGTCTCATGAAAGTACTAGGTGCATTAGTTAACCCAAAAGGCATGACTAACCACTCATATAAACCAAACTTAGTTGTAAATGCCGTTTTCCATTCATCTCCCAATTTCATACGAATTTGATGGTATCCACTACGCAAATCAACTTTGGAGAAAATTGTAGAGCCACTCAATTCATCGAGCATATCATCTAGCCCAGGAATAGGATGAAGATAACGAATAGTAATATTATTAATGCCTCTACAATCAACACACAGATGCGACGTACAATCCTTTTTAGGCACTAGTATAATAGGAACAACACAAGGACTAAGAGATTCGCGTATGTAACCTTTGTCGAGCAGCTCCTGTACTTGACACATAATCTCCTTCGTCTCCTCTGGATTGGTACGATATGGTGCATGGTTGGGTAGCGATGCACCAGGAATTAAGTCAATTTGATGCTCAACCCCTCAAATAGTTGGTAATCCCGGTGGCACGTCTTGTGGGAAGACGTCAGCGAACTCCTGCAAAATGTTAGTGATAGCAGGGGCAAAGAGGAAGGCACGTCCTCGAATGAAAATAATGCCTCTTTGCACACAAAAGCATAGCAAACAGATTTGCTGAAATCTAGCTCATCAATATAAGATTTTGTGGCAAGTAAACATGAATTTTGAATTTAATTTCAGAAGCAACACTAGATGGTTTATTATTAGGTTTCATTTGTTGCTCAAATTCTTTTGCCACAATCTGATTTTCGCTCTTATTTTTCTCCTGTTTTGCTTTATTAGCTCTATTAATATCATCTTTCAAAATGGATCCAGGAGTCATAGGAAGCAAAGTAATATGGCTATCCTTATGAACAAGAGTATACTAATTATTTCTACCATGGTGTACAGAATTTTTATCAAATTTCCATGGTCTACCAAGTAATAAGGAACATGCTTGCATGGGTACCACATCACAATCAACATAATCAGCTTATGTAGAGATACTAAAATGCACACGAACAGTACATGTTACCTTAATCTTGCCGCTGTTGTTGAACCATTGGATGTAGTAAGGATGTGGATGTGGTATTGTGGTGAGAGATAGATTCTCCACCATCTCCATGCTAGCCAAGTTGTTGCAGCTCCCTCCATCTATGATGACGCGAACAGAATGTTCCTTCACAACTCCCTTTGTATGGAACAAATTATGCCTCTGATTTTGCTCAGCTTGTGTAACCTGCACACTCAAAACACGTTGAGCAACTAAACATTCATACCTGTCAACATCTTCAGCAGCCAGGTATTGCGTCTGATGATCAGAATCATCTCCACCGTGTTCTTCATGTGTAATAAGAGCCAAATTCTCCTCATCATAGTCACTAGCGGACTGATACCCACCATCCTCAGTAGCAATCATCACACACTAAGATTTTCATTCTCTCGCAAAATGTCCTCTTCCCTTACAACGATGATAAAAATAATATCACTTGTGTGCCCTGTTGATGCCATGGAAGAAGAAGAGCTCTGCGCAGGCCCAGCAGGTGTGCTCTTGGCAGATAGTGGTGGTTGTGCCTGCTTTCTTGTATCACGGCTGGAGGTGGCACCTGATGGAGGTGCTGGTGTAGTGGAAGTAGAGGATGCACGTGGTGTCCATGATGAAGATCGACATGCATAAAAGTTAGTTCACGCCAATGCCTGTCGATCCTGCACTTCACGTTCAGCTTTATAAGCAAGATGGAATAAACGAGTGATATTAGTATACTCCTTATACTCTAGAATGGTCTGAATCTCTCTATTTAATCCACCCATAAAACATGCAAGCATAGCTTCATTCTCCTCAACAATACTACATCTAATCATGCTAGTTTGTAATTCCTGATAATATTCTTCTACAGAATTTTTTCCTTGTCTTAAACACTGCAATTTTTGAAGTAATTCACGTTGATAATATGGTGGAACCCAACGAGTACGCATAGCAGTTTTCAAAGCAGCCCAACTAGTTGGAATAGGATATAATCTACAATGTTCAGACAACCAAACACATGCGAAGCTAGTGAAAGCACAAACAGCAGCAGGAACACGTCTCTCCTCAGGATATTGTAAACATGTAAAACGTTGTTCAGTTTCTAACTCCCCAGTAAGATATATATTAGGAACATATCTACCCTCAAATGGTGGAATATTCAATTTCAGATTAGGAAGATGGTCATGATCTCGTACCTCATATGGTGGTGCATCCCTACCGTTGCGATGATATACCTGAGGACGACCTGGTGGTGGTGGTGCTGGTGATTGCACGTAGTTCTGATTTAGATCAACCTCATCCTTGTAATGGTCCTCCACCTCTGCAGTAGGAGCAGGAGTGATAGAAGCATCAACAGCGGCACCAGAATTTTGCCCAGGGTCAATGGGAACGTGCTTTGCTCGTCCCACTTGATTTGGAAAGAGACGTTGTTGTTGTTGTTGTTGTTGTTGTTGTTGTTGTTGTTGTTGTAGAGGTGCGTTAGGGGCAGCCGGTGGTGGTGGTGGAAGACGCCCGAGCAATTCATTAAACTTGTTATCGAGCTTTGTTTCGAACGTCTTTTCCATGCCATCTATCTTCTCCATGGCCTCTTCAAATATGTTTAGCACATCTTGCACCTGTCCACTCATCATTTGCTGAAATTTATCATGCAACTCCTTATTCATCATGTTCTCCCAGCCAGTCTCGTCGGCTTGTGATCCTGCCATGGTTAGCAGCAATAGAAACACACAAGAATATGATCCTACAGACTACTAACAAGAGGTGGTGGTGGGTGTCACAAATCCGTCAAGCAAATCTCAAATTCTTACTAGTTCTTACCCAGCAGCAGGCGGTGATCGACACCCGTCGTAGTCAAAACTCTCAAAGCTTGGATAGAGTGATTACCAGGGAAAATCAAACGCACGACGTAGATGTATGTGGAGATGGGAAGGCTAATAATATGGTAGCAAAAAGGGTCAGCAATAATCAATTCAGAGATGCAAAGTTGAACAAATGCTCAACGACGGTACTGTTCTAGTCCTAGGCTAGACCGTGCTAGAGACGCGAGCCTAGAACACTAAAAAATCACGGCACTGCACGTAAACAAGGGAAAAGCACACACTCTAGAACCTTTTTTGCGCTCCTCTTTTTTTTGCGAAAAATCACTATAATGGCGAGTGTCTCAAAATTCTTCCCTCGTCAAACTGATGGGATGGGCACGTAAATTTTTTTGACTTTTTTCGGAAATCAGGGCAGTGACGACGAAAAAGTGCGACAAAAAATCACTATGATGGCACGTGGCTCAAAAGACTCAGGGCCAGTTCTTTTCAGCGATTCTACCAAAATCGCCCCCTCCCCAGCTTCTCCCAGAATCACCACTCCATATGTTTTTAACAATCCTAGCTAATTAGACTTTAACTAGATAGGATTGTAAAAAAATGGAGTGGCGATTCTGGGATAAGCTGGGGAGGGGGGCGATTCTGGGAGAGTTACCGAAAAGAACTGGCCCTCAGAAAAGCCTAAAAATAGGATCGGGGAAAAATATTTTTGGTCGCCAAAATTTTGGCCTAAAAACGGCCCAGGGGTCGCCAGATTTTTTTCCGAGACCTACTCAGGCAAGGAAACACAAAACGAAAACTAGATGGATCTCGAAAACAAACATAATATGAAAAGAACTCGGATTGGTGGTGGACAGGCAGATGTATATGTGGACTCGGATTGGTGGTGGACAGGCAGATGTATATGTGGATTCGGATTGGTGGTGGACAGACGGATGTATATGTGGACTCGGATTGGTGGTGGACATGCGGATGTATATGGCAGCGGTAAGGAATATGTTGGTGGTGGTGGTATGTGGTAGGAACGATGACGATGGTGCGGCGGCGGCGTGACAACTTGTGAACAAAACTCGAAACTCTAAAGGAAACTAGACGCTAAGACCAGCAACTAGACACGATGATGCAATCACAAATTCAACAATGCAAAATCCTAAACAGATTATGCAAAGGCTCAGATTGGTTCAGATATGATGACCTAACCCCAATTTTTTTGGCTTTTTCATGGACTGTAGGTATGAACAACAGACTCGATCTAAACTATGAAAAACTGTAAAATCTCACCGAGCAACCTGGAAATCTGATACCACTTGATAGAGGCAAAGGTGTCCCATCTTTCGATGAGATGGTGGCTATTGTTTTGGTGGAAGCCGACTCTGACGATCCGACTACGAACGTGCGAGGACGTCATGCCTTAGCAATCGCTAAACCAACTCCGAGAGGTTATTGACCACACGGGAGCACGATCAACCTGACCACGAAGGTCTGTTTCCTACAGGCAAACGAAGAACAAGCAAGAAACTAAGATTGCAATCTGGATATTGCGAATATAAGAGGAAAGCTTTATTGATCAAGGTGGGGTTTGTGACGCCTTTGTCTGGCCGTTGAACACAAACGAAGTATGCGAAGTTGCAGCTATGGCGAACTTTAATCTAAACAAAACCCAAAGTCTAAATGATGCCCTAAGGGTTGTATATATGGAGAAGAGAGGGGGGAATTTCATGGCCCTTGGAGGAGGGGTCCGAAACCAACCCTAACTCTTGTTTCCCCACACATACGGACTCTAAAAACTGCCTATAATCAAGTATTTCGAAATTACATGGGCCTGGCCCAAAAATAAGGTGACGCAGCACCTAGAATAGTCTCTGGACGAAATTTATGAAGTGGCATCTTGTATATTTCATCCAAGGCTTCATGCACTCATTATGGTGGCTTCAAAGTCCTAGAATCATCACTTGTAACTTCGTTCTTGTTCCCCTTGCGCATGCCATCATCTTCATGCTTGAACTTGCTCCAAGGTTCATCTATCTTGTCCAAGCTAGGCCCTTCATTTGTAAGCAAAACAAATGTATCCAATTTAGGCAGCATCATATTCTCATGAACATTAGAATCGTTACCAAGAAACGGAAGTACCTGATAATTCAATTGGCGTGCGCGAGCTATAGTAATTGGTCTAGTATGTATAGTAGCAGGGGTTGTGGGTTTAACAATGGTATTGATGTCCTCGTCAGGAAATCTGGCATCGACGACAGAATGCAACAGAAGTTTGGCCACTTCAGCCCGGACATCCGGCCCGAGCCCCGGACATCCGGCGCCTCCTGAAGCCCCGGACATCCGGCCCCCAGCCCGGACATCCGACACCTGCATGTGCACAGCCGGGCCGGAGGCCCATGTATCCCCTCCTCTCTTACCCCTTCGTGGCCTTAGATTATATATACTCCTCCACCTCCTCCTAGTTAGGGTTAGCAAAGGATTAGCTCATTTGAGATAGAGCTTTGCTCATCCATACGGATCTACTCCACGAGAGAGACCGCCGCCCCTCTACGGAGAAGATCCCCCTTGGATTCAAGACCCCCTCTTGGGTGGCCCCCTTGATGCCGAGCATCCTACAATCATCCCCATGTACACTATGACTTCTCCTCAAGCCCCAAGTGCCCTCATGTTGAGACCTCAAGCATACGCCATTGGACACAAGATGAACTCGCTCCTTTCCGAATATTCCCTTTCCACATGTAAGACATGGATGCTACTTGAAGCACAGACCTTGTTCATACTCAGGTACATCCGATGAGACCATGGAGAACCCAAGGACCAAGGCCAAGCGTGCGAGGAAGCAAAGGAAGGAGAAGGAAGAAGAGCCAGCTGCTATAGGCCCCGGACATCCAGCCCCAGCCCAGACATCCAGACCATCCCGGACATCCGACCCGACCCCCAGAAATCCAGCGCCCATACAGAACGCACTCGAAGCTGTACCCCATCAGCCCGGACATCCGGCCAGAGGCCCGGACATCCGGCTCTTCCCGAGCCGCCGGACATCCGACCCCCAGCCCGGCCATTCGGACCCCGCCTATCCAAAGAGCTCTGAGGCCGGCCACTCCAGCCCGGACATCCGGCACCTCTCGAAGGCCCAGACATCCGGCCCAACGCCCAGACATCCACCCCCTACCTGCGTGCAGTGCATCTGGGCCGAGGCCCATGTACCCCTTCGCCCCTTAGACTATATATACTCCCCCTCCACCTACGTTTTAGGGTTAGCAAAGTAGTAGCTCATTAGAGATAGAGTTTTGCCCATCCATTACGGATCCACTCCACGAGAGAGACCGCGGCCCCTCTTTGGAGAAGATCCCCTTGGATTCAAGACCCCCTTTTGGGTGGCCCCATCAAGACCTCCTTTGGAGAAGAACTGGCTACCGTGTATCGTCCCTTGTTGATCGTGGATCATGTATCTCCCTTTGTGTTCATGGATCTAGCACATGTGTGATCATACTTGTTGGTTTGAGTGTTTCTCTTGTGTTCCCCTTTGTGATTTCCCCTCGTGTTCTTCGTGTTCTTCGCCGGATCCGCTCTTTCGTGAAAGATCGACCATATAGGGTTCCACCCTACATCATCTTGGATCAGAGCCAACTTGTCTCATGATATCATCTTAGTATCATGAGCCACGTTGATCACGATTTCGGAGCCTCCCCTCTTTGTTTTCTAGCCTAATTTTGTTGATTTCGTCCTAAATTCGAAAATTCTCCATCAAAAATAGCCCCAATTTTTTTTTGTGATTTGTTGGTTTGATGAGTTTTGATGATTTTGATCCATGGATTCGTTGTATCTTGAGTAGATCTAGCTTCTCCCCACTTTTCTCCACCTTCCATCCACAAAATCTGTCAAATTTTGCCCCCAAAATCATCAATTTCCGCCCCAAATCGAGTTTCGAAGTCCAAATCCCGATCTGGAATCATCGGGCCAGACATTCGGGCCACCGGCCGGACATCCGGGCCCCAAGCCAGACATCCAGCTCCTGGAGCGCATTTTCGCGCAGCGTTATGGACATCTGGTCCCGGATGTCCGGCCCCGACCCCGGATGTCCGACCCCTGGAGCATCAGCCTCTCGGGTTTCACCGGTTTGGCCGTAAATTTCACATCCGGAGTCCAATTTTTGCGTTGTTTAGATCGTTGAGTAGCTATTGACATCCTCTATCCATCTAGATAGCTTTCAACACCATTTGACTCCATCAATTTTTTGGCACTTCGGTATGTTTGCGGCTTCTGATGCGGAGCATCCTATGGACATCACCATTTCAAGAGTCAGTTTGGCAAGTGACACGTGCGACATCTACTTCACATACATAAAGGTGAATCATCTCCTTTACATGTGCTCACTTGACCCCTTCGAGGATGGTATACTACTTGACACTTCTCCCGTGTGCATGCATAGGTATTGTCGGAGCTTCACAGATGTTGAGGAGGAGTGCAAGCGCCAAGGAACAACTACACCATCCGCGAGGGAAGCCTGGAAGCGATGACGGAAGAAGATGGAGCTGCTGAAGCTACATCGGCCGGACATCCGGGCAAGAGGCCGGATATCTGGCGCCTGTGCTGCCTCCAAGGAGCTGCACCAACAGACGGCCGAAGCATCATCGGCTGGACATCCGGACCGTGTGCCCGTACACGACAGAACGCACCAGAAGTTTGGCCACTTCAGCCCGGACATCCGGCCCGAGCCCCGGACATCTGGCGCCTCCTGAAGCCTCGGACATTTGGCCCCCAGCCCGGACATCCGGCACCTGCGCATGCACAACCGGTCCAGAGGCCCATGTATCCCCTCCTCACTTACCCCATTCATGGCCTTAGACTATATATACTCCTCCACCTCCTCCTAGTT
The DNA here is from genome assembly GCF_002162155.2 of Triticum dicoccoides. Lineage (NCBI taxonomy): Eukaryota > Viridiplantae > Streptophyta > Magnoliopsida > Poales > Poaceae > Triticum > Triticum dicoccoides. Next base: position 320,696,298 of record NC_041382.1, on the reverse strand, counting down.
AGACTTAGCAAAGTAGTAGCTCATTTAGAGATAGAGCTTTGCTCCTCCATTACAGATCTACTCCACGAGAGAGACCGAGACCCCTCTTCGGAGAAGATCCCCTTGGATTCAAGACCCCCTCTTGGGTGGCCCTGATGAGGACATCAATACCATTGTTACACCCACAGCCCCTGCTGTTATACATACTGGACCAATTACTAGAGCTCGCGCACGCCAATTGAATTATCAGGTACTTTCATTTCTTGGTAACGATTCTAATGTTCATAAGAATATGATGCTGCCTAAATTGGATACATTTGTTTTGCTTACAAATGAAGGGCCTAGCTTGGACAAGAAAGATGAACCTTGGAGCAAGTTCAAGCATGGAGATGATGGCATGCGCAAGGGGAACAAAAACGGAGTTACAAGTGATGATTCCAGGACTTTGAAGCCACGATAATGAGTGCATGAAGCCTTGGACAAAATATACAAGATTCCACTTCATAAATTTCGTCCAGAGGCTATTCTAGGTGTTGCGTCACCTTATTATTGGGCCAGGCCCATGTATTTTCGAAGTACTTAAGTATAGGTTGTTTTTAGAGTCCGTATGTGTGGGGAAACAAGAGTCAGGGTTGGTTTCGGACCCCTCCACCAAGGGCCACGAAATTCCCCCTCTCTCCTCCATATATATCGCCCTTAGGGCATCGTTTATACTTTGGGTTTTGTTTAGATTAAAAGTTTGCCATAGCTGCAACTTCGCGTACTTCGTTTGTGTCCAACGACCAGACCAAGGCGTCACAGAACCCCACATTGATCAATAAAGCTTTCATCTTATATTCGCAATATCCAGATTGCAATCTTAGTTTCTTGCTTGTTCTTCGTTTGCTCGCAGGAAACAGACCCTCGTGGTCAGGTTGATCGTGCTCCAACGTGGTCAATAACCCTCTGAAGTTGGTTTAGCGATTGCTAAGGCGCGATGTCTCGCACATTCTAAGTCGGATCGTCAAGGTCGACTCCCACAGAAAATGATAGCCACCATCTCATTGAAACATCGGGACACCTTCGCCTTTATCAAGTGGTATCAGATTTTCAGGTTGCTCGGTGAGATTTTACAGTTTTTCATAGTTTAGATCGAGTCTGTTCTTCATACCTACAGTCCACGAAAAAAAGCCAAAAAAATTAGGGTTAGTTCATCATATCCGAACCAATCTGAGCCTTTGCATAGTCTTTTTAGGGTTTTGCTTTGTTGAATTTGCGGTTGCATCGTCGTGCCGAGTTGCTGGTCTTAGCGTCTAGTCCCTTAGAGTTTCGAGTTCTGTTCACAGGTTGTCACGCCGCCGCCGCACCATCGTCATCATCATTGCCATATACCACCACCCCATCATATACATCGCCGCTGCCATATACAACTACCAATCTGAGTCCACATATACCATCGCCATATACAACCACCAATTCGAGTCCGCATATACCATTGCCATATACCACCACCAATCCGAGTCCAGCTATACCATCGCCATATACAACCACCAGTCCGAGCTCCACCAGATTCATCTTCGCTACCAGTCCTAGTCCGAGTCCATTATTTGTTGCTTTGTTTCCGAGTTCCCGATCACGCGATACTTCGAGTCGTGACAGATTAGGACTCTTGAGATTTTGTGCTACCCACAGAAGAAAAATAGTTCCAAACTCAAAAAAGAAACTAAGTCTGGAAAATTCTGGCTATGCAGTTTTTAGACCATTTGTAGACTTTTTCGAAAAAAATTTGTTGCGGAGCAAAAAAAAGAGAGGAAAAAAGTGAAAAAAGGAAAAAATCAGAGAGTGCTCCTCCCTTGTTTACGTGCTGCGCCGTGATTTTGTTCGTGTTCTAGGCTTGCGTCTCTAGTACGGTCTAGCCTAGGACCAGCACAGTACCGTCGTTGAGCGTTTATTCAACTTTGCATCTCTGAATTGATTATTGCTGACCCTTTTTGCTACCATATTATAAGCCTTCCCAGCTCCACATACATCTACGTCGTGCGTTTGACTCTCCCTGGTAATCGCTCTATCCAAGCTTTGAGAGTTTTGACTACGACGGTTGCCAATCACCGCGTGCTGCTGGGTAAGAACTGGTAAGAATTTGAGATTTGCTTGACGGATTTGTGACATCCACCACCACCTCTTGTTAGTAATCTGTATGATCATATTCTTGTGTGTTTTTATTGCTGCTAACCTTGCAGGATCACAAGCCGACGAGACTGACTGGGAGAACATGACGAATAAGGAGCTACATGATAAATTTCAACAAATGATGAGTGGATAGGTGCAAGATGTGCTAAACAGATTTGAAGATGCCATGGAGAAGATAGATGGCATGGAGAAGACGTTCGAAACAAAGCTCTATAACAAGTTTAATGAATTGCTCGCGCGTCTTCCACCACCACCACCGACTGCCCCTAACGCACCTCTACAACAACAACAACTATTACTACTACAACAACGTCACTTTCCAAATCAAGTGGGACGAGCACAGCGCGTTCCCATTGACCCTGGGCAAAATTCTGGTGCCACTGTTGATGCTTCTGCCGCTCCTTCTGCTACTGCAGAGGTGGAGGACCATTACAAGGATGAGGTTGACCAAAATCAGAACTACGTGCAACCACCAGCACCACCACCACCAAGTCGTCCTCATGCATATCATCGCAACGGTAGGGCCGCACCACCACCTGAGGTACATGACCATCTTCCTAAACTAAAATTGAATATTTCACCATTTGAGGGTAGATATGTTCCTGATATATATCTTACTTGGGAGTTAGAAACTGAACAACGATTTACATGTTTACAATATCCTGAGGAGAGACGTGTTCCTACTGCTGTTTGTGCTTTCACTAGCTTTGCATGTGTTTGGTGGTCTGAACATTGTAGATTATATCCTATTCCAGCTACTTGGGCTGCTTTGAAAACTGCTATGCGTACTCGTTGGGTTCCACGATATTATCAACGTGAATTACTTCAAAAATTGCAGCACTTAAGACAAGGAAACAATTATGTAGAAGAATATTATCAGGAATTACAAACTGGCATGATTAGATGTGGTATTGTTGAGGAGAATGAAGCTATGCTTGCACGTTTTATGGGTAGATTAAATAGAGAGATTCAGACCATTCTAGAGTATAAGGAGTATACTAATATCACTCGTTTATTTAATTGGCGTGCGCGAGCTCTACTAATTGGTCCAGTATGTATACCAGCAGGGGCTGTGGGTGTAACAATGGTATTGATGTCCTCATCATGCTTCCCTTCTTGAAATGAAGTCGTCCTCGACGAAAGCTCATCTTCCTCACCCAAATAAGGCTTCAAATCTGCAATGTTAAGAGTGGGACTAACCCCAAAATCTGTAGGCAGTTCAAGTTTATATGCATTATCATTTATTTTCTCTAACACCTTAAAAGGACCATCAACATGTGGCATTAGCTTTGATTTGCACAAATTAGGAAATCTATCCTTATGCAAATGTAACCAAACAAGATCTCCAGGTGGAAACACAACATGTTTTCTACCCTTATCTCTAGCAAGTTTATATTTAGCATTCATACGCTCAATGTTTTCCTTAGTTAACTCATTTATTTTTAAAATCAATTCAACACGTTCTTTAGCATCAAAATTAACCTTCTCCGAAGATGGAAGAGGCAACAAATCAATAGGTGCATGAGGTAGGAAACCATACACAATTTCAAAAGGGCACATCTTAGTAGTAGAATGCAATGAACGATTATAAGCAAATTCAATATGAGGCAAGCATTCTTCCCACATTTTCTTATTATTCTTCAAAACAGCCCTAAGCATAGTAGACAATGTTCAATTGACTACTTCAGTTTGTCCATCAGTTTGGGGGTGACAAGTAGTACTAAAAAGCAGTTTAGTCCCCAACTTAGCCCATAAACATCTCCAAAAGTGGCTAAGAAATTTAGGATCACGATCTGAAATAATAGTATTTGGCACACCATGCAAGCGAATAATTTCACGAAAGAACAAATCAGCAACATTAATAGCATCATCGCTTTTATGACATGGTATAAAGGGTGCTATTTTCAAGAACCTATCCACGACAACAAATATGATATCCCTCCCCTTCTTTGTTTGAGGTAAACCTAAAACAAAGTCCATAGATATATCATCCCAAGGAACACTAGGTACAGGTAAAGGCATATATAAACCATGAGGATTGAGTCGTGACTTAGCTTTTTGACATGTAGTGCACCGAGCAACAAAACGCTCAACATCCCGTCTCATCTTTGGCCAAAAGAAATGTGTAGCAAGTATATCATCCATCTTCTTGATGCCAAAGTGTCCCATTAATCCTCCTCCCCGCGCCTCCTACAACAACAAAAGACGAACGGAGCTAGCTGGAATGCATAGCTTGTTAGCACGAAACACAAATCCATTTTTAAGAATGAACTTGTTCCAAGTTCTCCCTTCTTTGCAATTCTGCAATACATCTTTAAATTCAGCATCATGCACATATTGATCTTTGATGGTCTCCAAACCAAATATTTTAAAGTCAAGTTGTGAAAGCTAGTATAACGATGAGACAATGCATCAACAATAACATTTTCTTTACCCTTCTTGTGTTTAATGACATAAGGGAAAGTCTAAATGAATTCAACCCATTTAGCATGTCTACGGTTCAGTTTGGCTTGACTTTTAATGTGTTTCAAAGATTCATGATCAGAATGTATAACAAATTCCTTGGGCCATAAATAATGTTGCCATGTTTCTAAGATCCGAATAAGAGCATATAATTCTTTATGATAAGTAGAATAGTTCAGACTAGGCCCACTCAATTTTTCAGAAAAGTATGGAAACAGGTTTGCCATCTTGTAATAACACACCTCCTAATCCAATTCCACTAGCATCACATTCAAGCTCAAAAGTCTTATTAAAATCAGGAAGTTGGAGTAAAGGAGCATCTGTCAACTTATCTTTCAATACCGTGAAGGCTTCTTCCTGTGCGGTACCCCAAAAAAAAGTCACATCCTTCTTTGTAAGCTCGTTGAGAGGTGCAACAATGGTGCTGAAATCTCTCACAAAACGCCTATAGAAACCAGCGAGGCCAAGGAAACTCCTCACTTGTGTGACCGTTTTGGGCTGCGGCCAACTCTCAATAGCTTCAATCTTGGCTTTATCAACTTCAATTCCCTATGGAGTAACAACATAGCCAAGAAAAGATACTCGGTCGATGCAAAAGGTGCACTTTCCAAGGTTACCAAACAAACATGCATCACGTAGAGCAATAAAAATAGCACATAAATGTTCCAAATGTTCCTCCAAAGATTTGCTATAAATCAATATGCCATGAAAGTAAACTACCACAAATCATCCAATGAACGCACGTAAAACTTTGTTCATTAATATCATGAAAGTACTAGCTGCATTAGTTAACCCAAAAGGCATGACTCAACACTCATATAATCCAAACTTAGTTTTAAATGCTGTTTTCCATTCATCTCCCAATTTCATATGAATTTGATGGTATCCACTATGCAAATCAACTTCGGAGAATATTGTAGAGCCACTCAATTCATCAAGCATATCATCTAGCCTAGGAATAGGATGACGATAACGAATAGTAATATTATTAATGCCTCTACAATCAACGCACATACGCGACGTACCATCCTTTTTCGGCACTAAAATGATAGGAACAACACAAGGACTGAGGGATTCGTGTATATAACCTTTGTCGAGTAGTTCTTGTACTTGGCGCATAATATCCTTCGTCTCCTCTAGATTGGTACGGTATGGTGCACGGTTGGGTAATGATGCATTGGGAATTAAGTCAATTTGGTGCTCAATCCCTCGAATAGGTGGTAATCCCGGTGGCACGTCTTGGAAAGACGTCAGCGAACTCCTGCAAAATGTTAGTGACAACAGGAGGCAAAGAGGAAGGCATGTCCTCGAATGAAAATAATGCCTCTTTGCACACAAAAGCATAGCAAGCAGATTTGCTGAAATCTAGCTCATCAATATCAGATTTTGTGGCAAGTAAATATGCATTTTTTTAATTTAATTCCAGAAGCAACACTAGATGGTTTATTATTAGGTTTCATTTGTTGCTCAAATTCTTTTGCCACAATCTGATTTTCACTCTTATTTTTCTCCTGTTTTGCTTTATTAGCTCTATTAATATCATCTTTCAAAATGGATTCAGGAGTTATAGGAAGCAAAGTAATATTTTTGTCCTTATAAACAAGTTTATACTGATTGTTTCTACCATGGTGTACAGAATTTTTATCAAATTGCCATGGTCTACCAAGTAATAAGGAACATGCTTGCATAGGTACCACATCACAATAAACATAATCAGCATATGTAGAGATACTAATATGCAAATGAATAGTACGTGTTACCTTAATCTTGCCGCTGTTGTTGAACCATTGGATGTAGTAAGGATGTGGATGTGGTCTTGTGGTGAGAGATAGCTTCTCCACCATCTCCATGTTAGCCAAGTTATTGCAGCTCCCTCCATCCATGATGACGCGAACAGAATGTTCCTTCACAACTCCCTTTGTATGGAACAAATTATGCCTCTGATTTTGCTCATCTTATGTAACCTACACACTCAAAACATGTTGAGCAACTAAACATTCATACCTGTCAGCATCTTCAGCAGCCATGTATTGCGTCTCATGATCAGAATCCTCTCCACCGTGTTCTTCATGTGTAATAAGAGCCAAAGTCTCCTCATCATAGTCACTAGCGGACTCATACCCACCATCCTCAGTAGCAATCATCACACGCTGAGATTGGCATTCTCTCGCAAAATGTCCTCTTCCCTTACAACGACGACAAATAATATCACTTGTGTGCCCTGTTGATGCCATGGAAGAAGAAGAGCTCTGCGCAGGCCCGGCAGGTGTGCTCTTGGCAGATAGTGGTGGTTGTGCCTGCTTTCTTGTATCGCGGCTGGAGGTGGCACCTGATGGAGGTGGTGGTGGTGTGGAAGTAGAGGATGCACATGGTGTCCATGATGAAGATCGACCTGCATAAAAGTTAGTTCGCGCCAATGACTGTCGATCCTGCACTTCATGTTCATCTTTACAAGCAAGATGGAATAAACGAGTGATATTAGTATACACCTTATACTCTAGAATGGTCTAAATCTCTCTATTTAGTCCACCCATAAAACGTGCAAGCATAGCTTCATTCTCCTCAACAATACCACATCTAATCATGCCAGTTTGTAATTCATGATAATATTCTTCTATAGAATTTATTCCATGTCTTAAGCGCTGCAATTTTTTGAAGAAATTCACATTGATAATATGGTGGAACCCAACGAGTACGCGTAGTAGTTTTCAAAGCAGCCCAAGTAGCTGGAATAGGATATAATCTACAATGTTCAGACCACCAAACACATGCAAAGCTAGTGAAAGCACAAACAGCAGCAGGAACACGTCTCTCCTCAGGATATTGTAAACATGTAAATCGTTGTTCAGTTTCTAACTCCCAAGTAAGATATATATCAGGAACATATCTACCCTCAAATGGTGAAATATTCAATTTTAGTTTAGGAAGATGGTTATGTACCTCAGGTGGTGGTGCAGCCCTATCGTTGCGATGATATGCATGAGGACGACCTGGTGGTGGTGGTGCTGGTGGTTGCACGTAGTTCTGATTTTAGTCAACCTCATCCTCGTAATGGTCCTCCACCTCTGCAGCAGCAGCAGCAGCAGGAGCGGTAGAAGCATCAACAGCGGCACTAGAATTTTGCCCAGGATCAATGGGAACGCGCTGTGCTCGTCCCACTTGATTTGGAAAGCGACGTTGTTGTAGTAGTAGTAGTAGTTGTTGTAGAGGTGCGTTAGGGGCAGCCAGTGGTGGTGGTGGAAGACGCGCGAACAATTCATTAAACTTGTTATCGAGCTTTGTTTCAAACATCTTCTCCATACCATCTATCTTCTCCATGGCCTCTTTAAATCTTTTTAGCAAATCTTGCACCTATCCACTCATCATTTCCTGAAATTTATCATGCAACTCCTTATTCGTCATGTTCTCCCAGTCTATCTCGTCGGCTTGTGATCCTGCCATGGTTAGCAGCAATAGAAATACACAAGAATATGATCCTACAGACTACTAACAAGAGGTGGTGGTGGATGTCACAAATCCGTCAAGCAAATCTCAAATTCTTACCAGTTCTTACCCAGCAGCAGGCGGTGATCGGCAACCGTCGTAGTCAAAACTCTCAAAGCTTGGATAGAGCGATTACGAGGGAGAGTCAAACGCACGACGTAGATGTATGTGGAGCTGGGAAGGCTTATAATATGGTAGCAAAAAGGGTCAGCAATAATCAATTCAGAGATGCAAAGTTGAATAAACGCTCAACGACGGTACTGCGCTGGTCCTAGGCTAGACCATACTAGAGACGCAAGCCTAGAACACGAACAAAATCACGGCGCGGCACGTAAACAAGGGAGGGGCATTCTCTCATTATTTCCCCTTTTTCACTTTTTTTGCACTTTTTCCCCTCTTTTTTTGCTCCGCAACAATTTTTTTTCGAAAAAGTCTATAAATGGTCTAAAAACTGCCTAGCCAGAATTTTCCAGACTTAGTTTTTTTGAGTTTGGAACTATTTTTCTTTTGCGGGTAGCATAGAATCTCAGGAGTCCTACTCTGTCACGACTCGAAGTATCGCGTGATTGGGACCTCGAAAACAAAGCAATAAATACTGGACTCGGACTGGTAGCGGAGATGAATCTGGTGGAACTCGGACTGGTGGCGGCGATGAATCTGGTGGAACTCGGACTGGTGGTTGTATATGGCGATGGTATAGCTGGACTCGGATTGTTGGTGGTATATGGCGATGGTATATGCGAACTCGGATTGGTGGTTGTATATGGCGATGGTATGGACTCGGATTGGTGGTTGTATATGGCAGCGACGATGTATATGATGGGGTGGTGGTATATGGCAATGATGATGACGATGGTGCGGCGGCGGCGTGACAACCTGTGAATAGAACTCGAAACTCTAAGGGACTAGACGCTAAGACCAGAAACTCGACACGACGATGCAACCACAAATTCAACAAATCAAAACTCTAAAAATACTATGCAAAGGCTCAGATTGGTTCGGATATGATGAAATAACCCTAATTTTTTTGGCTTTTTTTCATGGACTCTAGGTATGAAGAACAGACTCGATCTAAACTATGAAAAACTGTAAACTCTCACCGAGCAACCTGAAAATCTGATACCACTTGATAAATGCAAAGGTGTCCCGATGTTTCGATGAGATGGTGGTATCATTTTCTGTGGGAGTCGACCTTGACGATCCGACTACGAACTTGCGAGACGTCGCGCCTTAGCAATCGCTAAACCAACTCGGACTAGGACTGGTAACAAAGATGAATCTGGTGGAACTCGGACTGGTGGCGGCGATGAATCTGGTGGAACTCGGACTGGTGGTTGTATATGGCAATAGTATAGCTGGACTCGGATTGGTGGTGGTCTATGGCGATGGTATATGCGGACTCGGATTGGTGATTGAGCAAAGGAGTAGCTCATTTAGAGATAGAGCTTTGCTCCTCCATTATGGATCTACTCCACGAGAGAGACCGCGACCCCTCTTCGGAGAAGATCCCCTTGGATTCAAGACCCCCTCTTGGCTGGCCCCCTTCAAGACCTCCTCATGAATATGAACCTTACCTTGTATATTTCCCTTTGTTGTTCATGTACCATGTGGATCTTGTGTGTTTGATTGTCTAGTGGATGTGTGATTGGATTTGTTCTCGAGTGTTTCCCCCTGTGATTTCTCTTCGTTCTTCCTCGTGTTGTTAGTTGGGATCCGCTCCTTTTGTGAAAGATCAGCCATATAGGGTTCCACCCTACATCTTGGTATCTAGAGCCACGTTGATCACTATTTCGAAGCCTCCCCTCTTTGTTTTCTAGCCTAATTTTGTTGATTTCGTCCTAAATTTGAAAATTCCCCATAAAAAATAGCCCCAATTTTTTCTTTGATTTGTTGGTTTGATGAAGTTTTGTAGATTTTGATCGATGGATTTGCTAGGTTTTGAGTGGATCTAGCATCTCCCCAAGTTTCCCCACCTTCCATCCACGAAATCCATCAAATTTTGCCCCCGAAATCATCAATTTCCGCCCCAATTCGAAAATTTCCGCCCCAAACGAGAGCTGGAATTGTCGGGCTGGACAACCGGGCCTCAGGCCGGACATCCGGGCCATCGGGTCGGACATTCGGCTCCTGGAGTGCATTTTCGCGCAGTGTTCTGGACATCAGGTCCCGGATATCCGGCCCCGACCCTGGATGTCCGGCCCCTGTAACTTCAGCCTTTCCCATTTCACCGTTTTGTCCATAATTAATTCATACGGAGTCCAATTTTGATGTTCTTTAGCTCGTTTTGAACCTCTTGACATCCCCAGTCCCAGAAAAATACATCTATCACCATTTGACTCCATCAAAATTTTGAAACTATGGCAACTTTGCCTAGGGCTTCCACCATAACTTCCGCAAAACCACCATAGCCTTCCGCAACCTAACCAATTTTGTTCCCCATTATATTTGTGGTTGTTTGAGTTGTGATTTGAGTCTCCTAAGGTGTTTCGACAACTTAGGGACAATTGCTTCTTCATCAACCACCACCACCATAACTTCCGCATAGGCTTGCCCAGCATACACTTCTGCCACCCCAACTTAACCAAATTTTGTTAGTGTTGTGAGTTGTGTCCCCTAAGGTGTTTCGGCTACTTAGGGACCGTGCTTCCAACTCCGACACTGTGTATAGTCTACCACCTTACCCTCCACTTCCACATTGCATCTCAAAACCCATCATTTCATTTCCACAATCCCATGGAGCTTCCGCAACCACCACCGCTTTCCTGCTACCACCATTTGACATTTGAGATTTTGAGTTCGCGGTTTTTCCGTTTCCTAAGAAGTTTTGGCTACTTAGGGACGAGTCTCCACCATCTTGGTATCTACATAAAGAACACCGCCACTCATCATCACCGCGGACGATAACCTCCATATCATCTTGGTATCGGTATCCCTCCATTGAATATTCCCGTGCAATTGCATTGATAACCCCTAGCCCATTTTGCGTCACTTGCCTATCGAGACTAGCCATTTGAGTATTGCCGACACCGCTACTTGTGCACATTAGTGATATACACCATCCATTGCATACATACCATATCATATTGGTATCATATCATCCCTTGTGTCACAAGATTGTTCCTGTATATACCCAATTGCTATGTTGGTTTGTGCATTTCGCATTGTGGCCATATACAAAAAAGAATAAGCTATTAAGCAAAGAAAAAGTGAGAGCAAAGAAGCTTGTAAGCAATAGCCATAGCATCATAACACTTTGCATATAAGATTGTCATATCCGATCATCTTGGATCATCTTGAGATAAACACCGGGAACATCATATACATAGCATACTTGGGATAGAAGTCGTTGCATTTTTGTCTCCTATAGGTTGTGCACATGTGTCGTATCCGCCTATTGAGCAATCGTGCTAGCATCTCTCTAGAGTTGTGCAACAAGAGCATTTTCTGTGGATTCCACATTTTGAGCTCATTCCTTGGTTGCACGACCCCATTTATCTATCAGTGTGTGTGTTTCCGTGTGCCATTCATTGCTATTGGTCTACTTGTTTCACTTGTGAATTTGTGATTCTATTTCAACATTATTGACTCTTGCTAACATTTTGCATTAAATTTTGTGCCACTATCATCACCGAGCTACTCCATAAGCTTTAGTTTGTAGGTGTGAGTGAACAAGTCTGGTACCAATTCCACTATTCTTTCATCTCACATTGAGTGAAACGGGATACATCCTCACCTTTGGGAAAAAGGTAACTTGGTATTGTTTATCTTATTTCCTACTCACCTCTACTCGAGTATTGTGATGGATAGGCAAGGAATTTCACCTTCGGTCTACAACAACGACGACGAGTTTGATGCCATGAATAACTCTACCGACGCCAAGATGCAAGCTCAAATGGATGAGATCAAATCCCTCATCAAGTCTTAAAAGAGATCTTCATCATCTTTGAGAAGACGCTCAAGTACACACGCTTCCGAGCTACCACCTCCGGCAAGGTCACATCAACATCGACACCATCACCAATACGAACATGAAGGTCAAGAGATCAACACCAACAACCGCTCAACGACTTCACCATCTCCCTTGGCATCTTCACCACGCGACTTCAAAGCATCTTCGCCTACGGACATACGACATCTTCGGCAACAAGCACCTCAAGACTATGCTCAAGAGAAGCTCCCCAAGCTCAAGTTCGCGACTTCCACGAGCTACTACGACGTCAACACCGACCACAAGATTCCTTCCTCTGGGACTCAAGAACCATAGGAGTATCTCGAGTGGGAGTGCCTAATGGACGACTACCTCAAGCTACATCAAGTTCCTCCCGAATATCAAGTGAAGTGCGCCACAACGAACTTCCACGACTACGCGTCCACATGGTAGCTTCACACACCTTTGGAGAGCTACAACATGAGTTGGCCCAAGACGAAGAGAGCTTTGCGACGAGATTTTTTGCGTGCAACCTACACGGAACAACTTCTACGACAATTGGAGAACACCACCCAATGATCCAAGTCCATCGACGAGTACTTAAAGGAGATGAAGATTGCCTTGCGATGAGCCGGCGTGGACGACCACATTTCGATGAAGTTCTACTTCATGATGGGATTGAACAGCGACATATCCAAGACTATCTTCCTTGAGAACTACAAGTCCCTCGATGACAACTACATTGGTGCTCTCAAGGCGGAACAAGAACTCATGAAGGCCAAAGCTGCTCCACCCCAAGCTCACTTCACGACGACCAAGCTCCATCAGAACGAGCATGAGGCTAGTACCACCATGATGTCCAAGCCCGACGAGCTCCAAGGCGATGCTCCCAAGTTCGACTTCACCGCCATCCCTCTTTGTGGCATTGATGATGCCAAGTCTACTTCAACTCTTTTTCAAGATGGTGCGGCGACGACTACGACTACAGAAACCATCAAGGACAAAGCTTTGGAGGCGAGTGACATGGTGACGAGCAAGGATGATGCTTCCATCTTAGGAGGCGAGAGTGATGATGTGTCATCTTCGGCTTTCATCCACGGCGACGGCGATGAGATGGTTGAGCATGGGATTTTTGCTTCGACCACGACGATGTATGATGATTTGAGTGGCTTTTTCCACCATATTGAGAGTGAGAGTGACTTCACCACTAGTCCCATATATGATGTGTTGCCACAATTCCCATGTGAGGAGAGCCACAACCCACACCACTTGAGTGAGATGAGTGACTCCACCATACGTGAAATTGAGTGCACCTACCTTGAGGGAGTGAGTGAACCACCACATAGAGAGAGTGAGGTCACTATGATTTCTAACGACTTAGCCTCTACCTCTATTGTGTCTTCCCATTTGGTGCTAGGTCCCATACACGATGACGTGCCGTTGGACAAGACGATGGCCACGGTGCAATATGATGCACGCCCCACATGGTTCCATCAAGATGAAGATGACCACCATTTGGTCTTTCCCACCTCACCTACACCAATTGAGTGGAATGAAAACGGTAACATAGGTGACGGTGATGCTCTAGTCCCACTAGTGGACATTCTTGACATCGATTGCTTGCATGATGTTGATCAACCTATTACAATGCTTCATGCTAGTGCGACTTCCCCATGCGATGATTTACCCATTTATGATGAGTTTGATGATTGCCATGTGGAGCCTATTAGTTGTGATGCTGATGAGGACATCAATACCATTGTCACACCCACAACCCCTGCTGCTATACATACTGGACCAATTACTAGAGCTCGCGCACGCCAATTGAATTACCAGGTACTTCCATTTCTTGGTAACGATTCTAATGTTCATGCAAGTATGATGCTGCCTAAATTGGATACATTTGTTTTGCTTACAAATGAAGGGCCGAGCTTGGACAAGAAAGATGAACCTTGGAGCAAGTTCAAGCATGGAGATGATGGCGTGCGCAAGGGGAATAAGAACGGAGTTACAAGTGATGATTCCAGGACTTTGAAGCCACCATAATGAGTGCATGAAGCCTTGGATGAAATATACAAGATGCCACTTCATAAATTTCGTCCAGAGGCTATCCTAGGTGTTGTGTCACCTTATTTTTGGGTCAGGCCCATGTAATTTCAAAATACTTGATTATAGTTTGTTTTTAGAGTCCGTATGTGTGGGGAAACAAGAGTTAGGGTTGGTTTCGGACCCCTCCTCCAATGGCCGCGAAATTCCCCCCTCTCTCCTCCATATATACAACCCTTAGGGCATCATTTAGACTTTGGGATTTGTTTAGTTAATAGTTAGCCATTGCAACTTTGTGTACTTCGTTTGTGTCCAACGACCAAACCAAGATCGCTTACGGATCCCCACCATTATCAATTCTTCATATATATTTGCAATATTGAGATTGCTTTATCATATTCTTTCTCGTTCTTCGATTGCTTGCAGGAATAGACCTTTGTGGTCAGGCTGACCATGCTTCCGACATTGTTAGTAACCTCAGGAGATTGGTGTAGCGGTTGCTATGGTGCAATGTCGTGCACGTTTGTAATTGGATCGTCAAAGTCGTCTCCACCAAATCGATAGTTATCATCTCATCGAAAAATCAGGACACCCTACCCTCTATCAAGTGGTATCAGATTTCCGGGTTGCTCAGTGGGATTTTACAGTTTTTTGTAGTTTAGATCGAGTCTGTTCTTCATACCTACACTCCATGAAAAAGCCAAAAAAATTAGGGTTAGTTCATCATATTCGAACCAGTCTGAGCCTTTGTGATGTAGGGTGGAACCCTATATGGCCGATCTTTCACGAAAGGAGCGGATCTCAACTTAGAACATGAAGAACATAGGGAAGAACGGAGGGAAATCATAAGGGGAACACTCAAGAACAAGTCCAATCAGACATCCACTAGAGAATCAAACACACAAGATCCACAAGGTACATGAACAACAAAGGGAAAGATACAAGGTAAGGTTCATCTCCATGAGGAGGTCTTGAATCCACAAGGGGATCGTCCTGTGAGGGGTCTTGAATCCAAGGTGGATCTTCTCCGAAGTGGTGTCGTGGTCTCTAAATGAGCTACTACTTTGCTGACCCTAAATAGAAGGAGGTGGAGGAGTATATATAGTATAGTCCACGACGGGGTAAGTGAGAGGAGGGATACATGGGCCTCTGGCCCGGCTGTGCACGCGCAGGTGCCGGATGTCCGGGCAGAAGTGGCCAAACTTCTGGTGCATTCTGTCGTCGATGCCGGATTTCTAGGGGAGAGGCCGGATGTCCGGGGGTTGGCGAGGTGCCGGATGTCGGGGCACACGGGCCGGATGTCCGGCCGCTGATGCTTCGGTCATCTGTTTGTGCATCTCCTTGGAGGCTGCATAGGCACCGGATGTCCGGCCTATGGACCGGATGTACGGCCACTGTAGCTTCAGCAACTCCATCTTCTTCTGTCGTCACTTCCAGGCTTCCCTCGCGGATGGTATAATTGTTCCTTGGTGCTTGCACTCCTCCTCAACATCCATGAGGCTCCGACAATACCTATGCATACACACGGGAGAAGTGTCAAGTAGTATACCATCCTCGAAGGGGTCAAGTGAGCACGTGTAAAGGAGATGATTCACCTTTATGTATGTGAAGTAGATGTCGCACGTGTCACTTGCCAAACGGACTATTGACATGGTGATGTCCATAGGATGCTCCACATCATCTCCCCTCCCTTGGGAAAGATCCGACCTCGGATCGAAAACCAAATCACCATGGGAAAGAGATGGCTTCGCCGTGTAGAAGTTGACGTTCACCAAGTACTTGTCATCTCGAATCTCGAATTGGGCACTCTCCAATGTCGCACCATCTTGTGATTCCTTCAAAAGGAGTAAGGACAACAAACACTTGGGAAAACAAATGTGGTTAGTGTTAGTTCAAACCAAGCATTCAAGAAGTTATTCACCAAACAGGTGTTGTCATCATGCAAAGCATATGATTTGACAAAGGATTGTGACATGGCATGTAAGATATCAATCGATCACAAGCAAGGAAATCATGGGGACAAGCATGTGAATGTGAGAGCAAGCATTCACAAACTGCTCAATGAAAGGTCTATGGTAGGTATAGGAAACATACACAACACCAAATAAAATGAAGTGTCTAAACACATTGGTCAAGTGCAAGACAATCCAAGCATAATGTGCATGGGATGTAGTGAATATCGTGTGGCACTCAACACAATGGAAAGAGCAATTGTTCATCATGTGTGAGGCAATCAAGGCAAGCATGTAGCAATCAATGGGACATGGCATATGTGAAGTGATGACATTGTTGCAACCAAACATATGAGAGGAGCAAGTAATCCAAGAATTGGATGCAACACAAGGCATATATATCATGACGCATGGAACGGTGAAAATGACAAGTCGAAGCAAGATCTCTAACATGTGAGCAATCGAGTGGTCCAATATGAACATGAAGTCTCATGGTGCAAGCAACGCAAGTAGTATGATCCGCAATGTCCATGCTCAAGAAAGATGTCACCTTGAAGGTGTGTCCTTGTGCATTCTTCACAATGCCGAATTGGTAGGAAAGGTGTTGTAGAAGCAAGTCGTGGTCAAATGTATGAGGTTCGCTCTCAAGATCTCGAATGGCCAACTCACGTGAAGCGGAAGTCGACACAAGGTCCAAGTATCCTACACATTCACAAAAGAAAACAAAGAATGTATGCGCATGGTAGATAAACACATCATCCATCATGATCGTTCTCTTCTCTTGCACATAACCATTAGAAGCACAAGTGCATGAATAATATGATGCGACAATGGCTATATTCATGGCACTAGGTATATGATTCAAAGAGGTAAGACAAGCATGCTTCACAAGGAATATGTCAAAATCTTGAAATATATATGAGAATACTATGGGGGTGATCTCATTAGCAAGACTAAAGGCATAGTTGCACTCAATACATGTCACATCATCTAGCATGAGAGAGGCAACATATGGAGAGATATGACAAGAAGCAATTGCAATCATGTGCAAAGCATGGAAATGGTTGTCATCAACCGCATGAAATGAGCAAGTATGAATCATTGGTGATGCAACATAAGAAATCGTAGGAATCAAGTTGTGCAAGCTAGTAGTGCGAAGATGCAACATACTAGAGGAAATCATGGCAAGCATGTCATGTGAGCAGATAATAGGCATAGGCAATGCACATGACATAACGCAAGCAGAAACATAAAGCAAGATCATAGTATCATCATAGGCATGGGGCACAAAGCAAACATGGCAATAACAAGCAATATCTCCGCCAAGCTTGCAAATACACATACAAGTATAAGAATCAATCATCATGTGTAATTCAAAGCATGGGTCACAAATGCATGTCAAAGGTATAGGAATGAACATATCATGCAAAGTGAACATGGCAAGATGGGCATATAATATGTAATGGACAATAACCCATAACCATGTGAGGACCGTGTAGAATGAATGCGCGAAGCCTTTGAGTGAAGAGAGTGGTGGGAAAGATAATCCATGGGATCCCAAGTCATCATTCCTCTCTAGAGCTCGTTTTGTCAACTCATGGGATTGTGAGGTTGACAAGTATTCGTGGGGACCTACAAAAAAGAAACACAAACGAAAAAATTGTGTGTGTGGTAAATGCACACATCATCCATCATGATGTGTATGTGCACGTGTGAGTTAGTACAATATAAGCATCGCTCAAAGAAATTTGAAGCATGGTATAAGAATATGTCATCCATCATGAAAGAATAGTTATTATGTATGACACGATGGGGACACAAATTGAGCGTGCAAGTATAAGGCACAACAATAGCATTTTTATTCAATAACTTGGCTAGCATGGAGATGGTGGAGAACCTCTCTCTCACCACAAGACCGCATCCACATCCTTACTACATCCAATGGTTCAACAACAACGACAAGGTGAAGGTAACACGTACTGTTCGTGTGCATTTTTGTATCTCTACATATGCTGATTATGTTGATTGTGATGTGGTACCTATGCAAGCATGTTCCTTATTACTTGGTAGACCATGGCAATTTGTTAAAAATTATGTACACCATGGTAGAAACAATCAGTATACTCTTGTTCATAAGGACAAAAATATTACTTTGCTTCCTATGATTCCTGATTCCATTTTGAAAGATGATATTAATAGAGCTAATAAAGCAAAACAGGAGCATAATAAGAGTGAAAATCAGATTGTGGCAAAAGAATTTGAGCAACAAATGGAGCCTAATAATAAACCATCTAGTGTTGCTTCTGAAATTAAATTGAAAAGTGCATGTTTACTTGCCACCAAATCTGATATTGACGATCTAGATTTTAGCAAATCTATTTGCTATGCTTTTGTGTGCAAAGAGACATTATTTTCATTCAAGGACATGCCTTCCTCTTCGCCTCCTCCTATCACTAACATTCTGCAGGAGTTCGCTGACGTCTTTCCACAAGACGTGCCACCGGGATTACCACCTATTAGAGGGATTGAGCATCAAATTGACTTAATTCCGGCTGCATCATTACCAACCGTGTGCCATACCGTACCAATCTAGAGGAGACGAAGGAGATTATGCGTCAAGTATATGAGCTACTCGACAAAGGGTATATGCGTGAATCCCTTTGTCCTTGTGCTGTTCCTACCATTTTAGTGCCGAAAAAGGATGGTACGTCGCATACGAGTGTTGATTGTAGAGGCCTTAATAATATTACTATTCGTTATCGTCATCCTATTCCTAGGCTAGATGACATGCTTGATGAATTGAGTGGCTCTACAGTATTCTCCAAAGTTGATTTGCGTAGTGGATACCATCAAATTCGTATGAAATTGGGTGATGAATGGAAAACAACATTTAAAACTAAAATTGGATTATATGAGTGGTTAGTCATGCCTTTTGGGTTAACTAATGCACCTAGTACTTTCATGAGTTTAATGAACAAAGTTTTACGTGCTTTCATTGGACGATTTGTCGTAGTCTATTTTGATGATATACTGATTTCTAGCAAATCTTTGGAGGAACATTTGGAACATTTACGTGGTGTTTTTATTGCTCTACGTGATGCACGTTTGTTTGGTAACCTTGCGAAGTGCACCTTCTACACCGACCGAGTATCTTTTCTTGGCTATGTTGTTACTCCACAGGGAATTGAAGTTGATAAAGCCAAGATTGAAGCTATTGAGAGTTGGTCGCAGCCCAAAACGGCCACACAAGTGAGGAGTTTTCTTGGCCTCGCTGGATTCCATAGGCATTTTGTGAGAGATTTCAGCACCATTGCTGCACTTCTCAATGAGCTTACAAAGAAGGATGTACCTTTTGTTTGGGGTACCGCACAGGAAGAAGCCTTCACGGTATTGAAAGATAAGTTGACACATGCTCGTTTACTCCAACTTCCTAATTTTAATAAGACTTTTGAGCTTGAATGTGATGCTAGTGGAATTGGATTAGGAGGTGTGTTATTACAAGGTGTCAAACCTGTTGCATACTTTTCTGAAGAATTGAGTGGCCCTAGTATGAATTATTCTACTTATGATAAAGAATTATATGCTCTTGTTCGGACTTTAGAAACATATCAACATTATTTATGGACCAAAGAATTTGTTATACATTCTGATCATAAATCGTTGAAACATATTAAAAGTCAAGCTAAACCGAATCATAGACATGCTAAATGGGTTGAATTCATTGAGACTTTCCCTTATGTCATTAAACACAAGAAGGGTAAAGAAAATGTTATTGTTGATGCATTATCTCGTCGCTATACTATGCTTTCACAACTTGACTTCAAAATATTTGGTTTGGAGACCATCAAAGATCAATATGTGCATGACGCTGATTTTAAAGATGTAATGCAGAATTCTAAAGAAGGAAGAATGTGGAACAATTTTGTCGTTAATGATGGATTTGTGTTCCGTGCTAACAAGCTATGCATTCGAGGTAGCTCCGTTCGTCTTTTGTTGTTGCAGGAGGCGCATGGAGGAGGATTAATGAGACACTTTGGCGTGAAGAAGACGGAGGACATACTTGCTACACATTTCTTTTGGCCAAATACGAGACGTGATGTTGAGCGTTTTGTTGCTCGCTGAACTACATGTCAAAAAGCTAAGTCACGACTCAATCCTTATGGTTTATATATGCCTTTGCCTATACCTAGTGTTCCTTGGGAGGACATATCTATGTACTTTGTTTTAGGTTTACCTCGAACAAAGAAGGGGAGAGATAGCATATTTGTTTTCGTGGATAGATTCTCGGCAATGGCACACTTTATACCATGTCATAAAAGCGATGATGTTGTTAATGTTGCTGATTTGTTCTTTCGTGAAATTATTCGCTTGCATGGTGTGCAAAATACTATTGTTTCGGATCGTGATACTAAATTTCTTAGCCACTTCTGGAGATGTTTATGGTCTAAATTGGGGACTAAACTGCTTTTTAGTACTACTTGTCACCCCCAAACTGATGGACAAACTGATGTAGCCAATAGAACATTGTCTACTATGCTTAGGTCTGTTTTGAAGAATAATAAGAAAATGTGATGATGTAGGGTAGAACCCTAGTGGCCCGATATTTCACGGAAGGATCAGATCCCGCGATGAACACAAAGAACACGAGGGGGAAAACAAGGGGAAAATCACGAGGGGAACACAAGAGAACACTCAAACCAACAAGAATGATCACACATGCGCTAGATCCATGAACACAAAGGAGATACAAGATCCCAAGTCAACAATGGACGATACAAGAGGTAACCGGTTCTTCTCCGTAGAGGAGGTCTTGAATCCACAAGGGGATCTTCCCATGAGGGGTCTTGAATCCAAGGTGGATCTTCTCCGTATAGGTGCCGCGGTCTCTCTCGTGGAGTAGATCCGATATGGATGAGCAATGCTCTATCTCTAAATATGAGCTAAACCAATGCTAACCCTAACACATAGGTGGAGGGGGAGTACATATAGTCTAAGGAGAAGGGGTCATGGGCCACGACCCAGATGCGCTGCATGTAGGCAGGGGGCCGGATGTCCGGGCGTCGGGCCGGATGTCCGAGCCTTCCCGAGACGCCGGATGTCCGGGCGCTGGTGCCGGATGTCTGGGCTGACAGGGTCCAACCTTGTTGCTCTCTCAAATGGCGGGGTCCGGATTTCTGGGCTGGAGGCCGGAGGTCCGGGGGCTCGGGACGCGCCGGATGTCCGGGCTGGTCGCCGGATGTCCGGGCCCTGTAGACTTGGCCGCTGGCTCCTTGTTGCTGGTGACACGTCTAGGGGCCAAATGTCCGGGCCAGGGCCAGATGTTCGGCTCCTGGAAGCTATCTCCGCCTTCTTCCGTCGTCACTTGCATGCTTCCCTCGCGGATGGTGTAGTTGTTCCTTAGCGTTTGCACTCCTCCTCGTCGTCCGTAGTGTTCCGACAATACCTATGCATGCACACGAGATGGGTGTCAAGTAGTATACCATCCTCGAAGGGGTCAAGTGAGCACATGTAAAGGAGAATATTCACCTTTATGTATGTGAAGTAGATGTCGCACGTGTCACTTGCCAAACAGACTCTTGACATGGTGATGTCCATAGGATGCTCCGCATCATCTCCCCTCCCTTGGGAAAGATCCGACCTCGGATCGAAATCCAAATCACCATGGGAAAGAGATGGCGTCGTAGTGTAGGAGTGGTCGATCACCAAGTTCTCGTCATCTTGAAGCTCGAAATGGGCACTCTCCAATGTCGCACCATCTTGGGATTCCTTCAAAAGTAGCAAAGACAACAAACACTTGGAAAAACAAATGTGGTTAGCGTTAGTGCAAAACCAAGCATTCAAGAGGTGATTCACCAAACAAGTGTCGTCATCATGCAAAGCATATGGTGTGACAAAGGATTATGACATGAGATGTAAGCATATAAATCGAGCACAAGCAAAGAAATCGTGGGGACAATCATGTGAATCTGAGGTAGTGATGCACATATGTGTGACTAGAGAAGAAGCATCTACCTCAAGTTCATAGAAAGGATGGGCAAATTTCTCAATGAAAGGTCTATGGTAGGCATAAGAAGCATTCACAACACCAAATAAAATGAAGTGTCTAAACACATGGGTCAAGTGCAAGACAATCCAAGCATAATGTGCATTGGGTGTAGTGAATATCGTGTGGCACTCAACACAATGGAAAGAGCAATTGTTCATCATGTGTGAGGCAATCAAGGCAAGCATGTAGCAGTCAATGGGACATGGCATATGTGAAGTGATGACATTGTTGTAACCAAACATGTGATAGGAGCAAGTAATCCAAGAATTGGATGCAACACACAAGGCATATATATCATGATGCATGGAATTGTGAAAATGACAAGTGGAACCAAGATCTCTACCATGTGCGCAAGCAAGGGGTCCAAGATGACAAATAAGTCGCATGGTGCAAGCAACACAAGTAGTATGATCCACGATATGCATGCTCATGGTTTGGGGGTTCTCAAAAGAGAAGGATATCACCTTGAAAGCATGTTCTTGTGCGTCCTTCACAATGCTGAAGTACAAGCAAGTGCGATGTAGAATCGTCGTGGTAGAAGGTGGTTCGCTCTCAAGAGCTCAAATTGTCAACTCACGTGACGTGGAAGTTGACACGAAGTCCAAGTATCCTACACATGCACACAACAAAAAAGAACGTATGCACATGGTAGATAAACACATCATCCGTCATGATGGTTCTCTTCTCTTGCGCATAACCATTAGAAACACAAGTGCGTGAAGAATATGATGCAACAATGGCAATATTCATGGCACTAGGTATATGGTGCAAAGAGGTAAGACAAGCATGCTTCATTAGGGATATGTCAAAATCTCCAAATATATGTGAGAATGCTATGGGGGCAAACTCATTATCAAGACTAAAGGCATAATTGCACACAATACATGGCAAATCATCTAGCATGAGAGCGGCAACATATGGGGAGATATCACAAGTAGCAATAACAATCATGTCGTGCAAACTAGTGGAGCAAAGATGCAACACACTAGAGGAAATCATGGCAATGATGTCATGTGAGTAAATAATAGGCATAGGCAATGCACATGACATATCACAAGCACGAACACAAAGCAAGATCATAGTATAATCATAGGCATGGGGCACAAAGCAAACATGGCAATAATAAGTGATATCTCCACCAAGCTTGCAAATACACATAGAAGTACTAGAATCAATCATCATGTGTAATGCAAAGCATGGGTCACAAATTCATGGCAAAGGCATAGGAATGAGCATATCATGCAAAGTGAACATGGCAAGATGGGCAAAGGATATATAATGGACAATAACCCATAGCCAAGTGAGGGTCATGTAGAAGAAATGCGCGAAGTCTTTGCGTGAAGAGAGCGGTGGGAAAGACAATCCATGGGATCCCAATTCATCATTTCTCTCTAGAGCTCGTTTTGTCAACTCATGGGATTGCGAGGTTGACAAGTATTCATGGGTACCTACACAAAATAGACACAAACCAAAGAAATTGTGCGCATGGTAAATGTACACATCATCCATCATGATGTGTATGTGCATGTGTGAGTTAGCACAAGATAAGCATCGCCCAAAGAAATTTGACGCATGGTATAAGAACATGTCATCCATCATGAAAGAATAGTTATTGTGTATAACACGATGGGGATGCAAATTGAGCATACAAGTATAAGGATCATGCATTGGATGGGAGTGATCACTATCTCCTAAAATGTATGAGGAAACTATGGGGGTCTCCTCATGAGAAATATTGTAAACATCATATGGAGAAAATGGAAAACGTCCAAAGCAATGCATATCCGAAGCTAGGTGTTCATGGCATGGCATATGAGATAAATGATGCAAAGGGAGCATATCAATATCATCATAAGAAAAAAAATGCCAATAACCATGGGCTTGTCATCTATACCATATGTGCAAATTGGGTTCATTTTAAAAGCATATGCATAGTCACTATGATGGGATTGCAAATATGACATATGATGGATCTCATGCATAGCATATGACAAGTCAAGCGGATTGGCAAACATGATGTGACCGAGAGAATTAGCACAAGAAATCCTATGTAACATGGCATCACAACTAACAGACTCCACATGGCAATCATCATATTCATCATAAATGGGTAAATCATCGCATGGGGAAGTCACACTAGCATGAAGCATGGAAATAGGTTGATCAACATCTTGCAAGAAATCAACATTAAGAATGTCCACTAGTGGGAATAGAGCATCACCTTCACCTATGTTACCTTTGTCATTCCACTCATGTGGTGTAGGTGATGTTGAAGACCAAATGGTGGTCATCTACATCTTGATGGAACCATGTGGACGGTGCATCACATTCCACCATGGCCATCATCTTGTCCAAAGGTAGGACGAAGTCGTCAAGAATCGGCGCGTCATCATATAAGGGACCTAGCACCAAATGAGAAGACACAATAGAGGTAGAGGTCAAGTTGTTATTGTTGAAAGTGGCCTCACATGACCTATCAACTCTCTCACTGTCTCTATCTGATGGTTCACTCACTCCATCAAGGTAGGTGCACTCAATCTCACATATGGTGGAGTCACTCATCTCACTCAAGTGGTGGGGGTTGTGTCTCTCCGCACATGGGAATTGTGGCAACACATCATATATGGGGCTAGTGATGAAGTCACTCTTGCTCTCAATATGGTGTCTAAAGTCACTCAAGTCATCACATGGCGCCGGGTCACAGGGAAAATCACATGCTCAACCATCTCGTTGTTGTCGCCGTGGATGAAGGCCGAAGATGGAACATCATCACTCTCGCCTCCTAAGATGGAAGCATCATCCTTGCTCGCCACCTTGTCGCTCGCCTCCAAAGCATGGTCCTTGAGGTTGTCCATAGTCGTACTTGTTGCCGCACCATCTTGAAAAAGAGTCCAAGTAGACTCGGCATCATCAATGCCACAAAGAGGGATGGTGGTGAAGTCGAACTTGGGAGCATCGTCTCGGAGCTCGTCGGGCTTGGATATCTTGGTTGTACTATCCTCATGCTCGTCTTCTTGGAGCTTGGTCTTTGAGAAGTGTGCTTGGGGTCGAGAAGCCTTGACCTTCATGAGTTCTTGTTCCGCCTTGAGAGCACAATGTAGTTGTCGTCGAGGGACTTGTACTTCTCAAGGAAGATCGTCTTGGAGATGTCGTTGTGTAATCCCATCATGAAGTGGAACTTCATTGAAATGGGGTCGTCCACGCCGGCTCGTTGCAAGGCAATCTTCATCTCCTTGAAGTACTCGTCGATGGACTTGGATCCTTGGATGGTGTTCTCCAATGGCGTTGAAGTTGTTCCGTGCAGGTTGGGGGCACGAACTCATGCCGCAAAGATCTCTTCATCTTGGGCCAACTCATGGCGTAGCTCTCCGAAGGTGCGTGAAGCCACCATTTGGACGCGTAGTAGTGGAAGTTTCTTGTGGCGCACTTCACTTGATCTTCGGGAGGAACTTGATGTAGCTTGAGGTAGTCATCCATCAAACGGTCCCACTCGATATACTCCTCGAGTTCTTGAGTCCCATAGAAAGGAATCGCGTGGTCGATGTCGAGGTCGTAGTAGCTCATGGAAGTCGCGGACTTGAGCTTGGGGAGCTTCTCTTGAGCGTAGTCTTGAGGTGCTTGTTGGCGAATATGACGTATATCCGAAGGCGAAGATGCCTTGAAGTCACTTGGTGAAGATGCCAAGGGAGATGGTGAAGTCGGTGAGCGGTTGTTGGTGTTGAGCTCTTGACCATCACGTTCATGGTAGTGATGGTGTCGATGCCGATGTGACCTTGCCGGAGATGGTAGCTTGGAGACATGTGCTCTTGAGCGTCTTCTCGAAGATGAGGAAGACTGCTTGTAGGACTTGATGAGTGCTTTGATCTCCTCCATTTGAGCTTGCATCTTGGCGTCGGTGGAGGTTTGCATGGCATCAAAGTCATCGTTGTTGTTGTAGACTGAGGATGAAATGCCTTGCCTATCCATCACAAGACTCGAGCAAATATGAGTGGGAGAAAGAGAAGAACGAATACCAAATGTACCTTGACCGAAGTTGAAAGTGGATCAATGATCACTCCAACGTGGACAAGGAAATAGCACAATTGGTACCAATTCTTGTCGGTTTCTCACACCTACAAAAATATGGCTTATGGTGGAGCTCGGTGAGGATAGTGGCACAAAAATTTGATGCAAAATGTTAGCAAGAGTCAATAATGTTGAAAAAGATTCACAAATTCGCAAGTGTAACAAGTAGACCAATAGCAATATGTGGCACACGGAAACACACACATGGATAGATAAATGGGGTCGTGCAACCAAGGAATGAGCTCAAAATGTGGAATCCACGAAAAATGTTATTGTTGCACAACTCTAGAGAGACGCTAGCACGATTGCTCAATAGGCGGATACGACACTTGTGCAAAACCTATAGAGACAAAAATGCAATGACTTCTATCCCAAGTATGCTATGTATATGTGTAACACCCTCGATGCGGCTATATCTCCCCCATGTCGGAGCACGACTTAGAGGCATAACCGCATTGAAGGCAATGTCGCAAGAGGGGTAATTATTACACATCCCATGTACTGAATAAGAAAGAGATACAGGGTTGGCTTACAATCGCCACTTCACACAATACATGAATAAAGCATTACATCATCTAGATACAATCAAGGTCCGACTACGGAACCAAAATAAAAGAAGACTACCCCTAATGCTACAGATCCCCGATCGTCCCAACTGGGCTCCACTACTGATCAACTGGAAAACGAAACAACACAAAGAACGAGGTCTTCATCGAGCTCCTCCTTGAGCTCGGTTGCGTCACCTGCACGAGTTCATCGACACCTGCAAACTGGTTTTGGAAGGAATTTGTGAGTCACGGGGACTCAGCAATCTCACACCCTCGCGATCAAGACTATTTAAGCTTATGGGTAAGGTAAAAGGTATGAGGTGGAGCTGCAGCAAGCACTAGCATATATGGTGGCTAACTTATGCAAATGAGAGCGAGAAGAGAAAGGAAAAGCACGGTCGAGAAACTATGATCAAGAAGTGATCCTAGAACAACCTACGTCAAGCATAACTCCAACACCGTGTTCACTTCCCAGACACCGCCGGAAAGAGATCATCACGGCTACACACGCGGTTGATCCATTTTAATTAAGTTAAACTCCAGGTTTTCTACAACTGGACATTAACAAATTCCCATCTGCCCATAACCGCAGGCACGACTTTCGAAAGTGCAAAACCCTGCAGGGGTGTCCCAACTTAGCCCATCACAAGCTCTCACGGTCAACGAAGGATATTCCTTCTCCCAGGAAGACCCGATCAGGCTCGGAATCCCGGTTACAAGACATCTCGACAATAGTAAAACTAAACCAGCAAAGCCGCCCGATGCGCCGACATCCTGATAGGAGCTGCACATATCTCGTTCTCAGGGCAACACCGGATGAGTGCTACGTACAGCTAAAACCAGCCCTCAAGTTTCCCCGAGGTGGCGCCGGAAGTGACTCTGTTTCGGACCAACACTTAGAGAAGCACTGGCCTGGGGGTGTTAAATAAAGATGACCCTTGAGTCTGCAGAACCCAAGGGAAGGTGGTAGGTTGTTAGTGCAAATGGTAAAACCAAGGTTGGGCCTTGCTGGAGGAGTTTTATTCAAAGCGAACTGTCAAGGGGTTCCCATTATAACCCAACCGCGTAAGGAACGCAAAATCAAGGAACATAACACCGGTATGACGGAAACTAGGGCGGCAAGAGTGGAACAAAACATCATGCATAAGGCCGAGCCTTCCACCCTTTACCAAGTATATAGATGCATTAATTAAAATAAGAGATATTGTGATATCCCATTATGTAAAACATGTTCCAACAAGGAACAAACTCCAATCTTCACCTGCAACTAACAACGCTATAAGAGGGGCTGAGCAAAGCGGTAACATAGCCAAACAATGGTTTGCTAGGACAAGGTGGGTTAGAGGTTTGACATGGCAATATGGGAGGCATGATAAGCAAGTGGTAGGTATGGCAGCACAGGCATAGCAATAGAGCGAGCAACTAGCAAGCAAAGATAGAAGTGATTTCGAGGGTATGGTCATCTTGCCTGAGATCCCGCAAGGAAGAAGAACGAGTCCATGAAGAAGACAAACGGACGAAGTCAAACGGATCCTCACAAACGCGACGTTATCGGAACCAACCCGAAGAAGCAACACCGAAAAGAAGTACACAACAAAGTAAACAACCAACACATGAACTTGGCATGATGCACAATCAAGTATGATGCATGTTCGGTTTAATGAAGCATGGCATGGCAAAGTGCACAAAGAATCCTACAAATTAAGTGGAGCACAATATGCAACAACGTTGCATATTGACGAAACACCACATGACTTATTTAGTTCGATCTCGTTTATGAACTCAACAAAATTAAATGTTGTTAGCATGGCAAGAGGTGAAGCATAATGAAACTATCTATCTAGGCAACTTTAAATGAGGCCGGAACAACAAAACAACAAGTCCGGAAACTCCTCATGTGCATATTTTAGGTTTGGTACTGATCTGCCCCAAACACAATTTTAGAGTTGTTAAACATGCAAATCAAGTACACCATGTTAAACTAGGCAAAATTCTACCCCATTTACATATAAAGTTTATTAAATTTGGAGCTACGGTTAATTAGTTATGAAATAATTCATTTTAACATGCTATTTATGCAAAGTAAATCAAACAATACATTTAAACATTTTAAACATGGATGAAAGTGGCATATTATGGAAGTAGATCGAATTCTAAGCATTTTACATTTATGGTTTGTTTTAATACGATGCATGGTTATTTAGGTGTGAGCATTTTAAAATGATGGCAATTTTCTGTAATTATGCATGTGATGGTTATTTAGCAAAATTGTCCAAGGGAAAAAACATCCACGTGCTGAAACTGGTTGGGCCCATAGGAGCAGGGGTGCTGCATGCTCACCATGGGCCTTGGCCTGTCGGTGGAGAGGAGAGGCCGGCAGGGGCGATGCGCTGGGCCGGTTTGGGATCAAGGTGGTCGAGGCCTGGTCCACGCGGGCGCGGTCAACGGAGTTGGCTGGTGACCAGATCGAGGCTCTGGACGAAAATGACATGAGGCAGGGGGCGCGGGCAGCTTCGCTGGCATCGGGACTCGATGGAGACAAAGCAAGTGAGGTGGGAGAGGGTCGTGGGGGTCGAGAACGGGCGCGGCGGCATCGGACGCTGACGAGGGCACCCAGCAGGGTGGTTGCTTCCTCGAGCACCATGAGAGAACTCCTGAGAGAGAGAAAACAGAGAGACATGAGGTCGTTCAGAGGAGGAAGGAGGGAAACAGGAAGAGAAAGGGAAAGTGGACGGTGGCTTATCTGATCGGGGATGCTTGGGATGAGCCCCTGCTTGGGCATGGGCGGCTGCTATGTCGAGGCGAGCGACGCATCTGAGGCGGAGGAGGGCTCCGACGATGGAAAGGCTACACGGCGGCAGGTCTACGACGGACGAGCATCGGCTCGGGGAGCTCCTGCTCAGCCCCGACCGCGGAGGGAGGCGCGGGCGATGAGGTGTTGCGCGAGGGGAGGAGCGCGTGGCCTCGAGCACCTGGCTGCCGATGCAGAGGAGCGGGATGACGGGGGGGTGGATCGGGAAGGAGGTTGGTTGGGTGGATCGGGTAGGGGAGATCCCGAGGGGGATTTGGTGTAGTGGCGGCGGAGGCAATGTGTGGATGGGACATGAGGCCTAAAATTTAGGGTTAGGTCCTAAATTAGACTAGGGAGTCTATATATATAGGGAAAGAGGGGAGTTTGGATCATCTGATTGAAATCCAATGGTCGAGAATAAATGGGTTAGGAAATCCAAATGAGAAAACGGTGATGTTTTGTAGATGTTTGGGGATGTTCTGAGTCCAACGGTGACAACTCCTAGGGTCGGGTTCGGGACAACTTCCGGACACGCGCGAGGGGTTCGATGCACTGCGCAGAGAGGGTTTTCAGACCGTGTGATTGCATTGGACGACTCCGGACGCGAAGAGGGTTAGGTGGATGGACTAGGTGGGCTGTGGCGAGGCTGAGAGGAGAGAAGAGAGAGAGAGGGCCCGTCGACAGTTTTTGGAGGCCGAAAACGTCTGATGTTTGACCGACTATATTATCGCTATAGTTAATCGTTGGGGCGTCAAACAAAGTCCGAATGCGATGAAATTTGGCAGGCGGCCTACTGACAACATAACAACACCGCACGCCAAGTTTCATCCCATTCCGAGAACATTTTTCAGCCACTTATAAAATACTATTTCGGACGTGCCGCGGGCGCGTGCAAGTGTGTCTGGGCTCAGAACGGACAATGGAGAGAACCGGAAGATCCGGATGGATGCAAGTTTTGAAACCAGATGATGAAATGCACATGATGACATGACGAAATGCAACACGCAAGCAAATGACATGGCAACAACAGCGAATAACTGGGAGACACCTGGCGCATCAGTCTCGGGGCGTTACAATATGATGTTCCGATGGTATGATCCAAGATGATCGGATATGACAATCTTATGCAATGTGGTATGATGCTATGGCACTTGCTTACAAGCTCTTTGTTCACTCTTTTTCTTTGCTTAAAAGCTTATTCTCTTTTTTTTTGTATGGCCACTTTGCGAAATGCACAAACCAAGATAGCAATTGGGTATATACGGGAACAATCTTCTGACACAAGTGATGATATGATACCGATATGGTATGGTATGTATGCAATGTATGGTGTAGATCACTAATGTGCACAAGTAACGTTACCGACAATACTCAAATGGCTAGTCTCGATAGGCAAGTAACGCAAAATGGGCTAGGGGTTAACAATGCAATGGCAAGGGAATATACAATGGAGGGATACCACGATACCAAGTTGATATGGAGGTTACCGTCCTTGGCAATGATGAGTGGCGGTGATCTTGATGGAGATACCAAGATGATGGAGACTCATCCCTAAGTAGCCAAAACACCTTAGGAAACGGAAAAACCGCTCAAAATATCAAATGTCAAATGTCAAATGGTGGTAGCGGGAATGCGGTGGTGGTTGCGGAAGCTCAATGGCATTGCGGAAATGCAATGATGGGTTTTGCGAGTAGGCAATGCGGAAGTGGAGGGTAAGGTGGTGTACTATACATGGTGTCGGAGTTGAAAGCACGGTCCCTAAGTAGCCGAAACACCTTAGGAGACACAACTCAAAACACTAACAAAATTGGGTTATGTTGGGATGGTGGAAGTGTATGGTGGGCAAAACTATGCGGAAGTTATTGGTGGTTATGCGGAGGTTGTGGTGGAAGCCCTAGGCAAAGATGCCAAAGTTCTACAAATTTTATGGAGTCAAATGGTAATGGTAGTATTTTTATGGGAAGGGGGATGTCAAGAGCTTCTCAACGAGCTAAAGAACGCGAAAATCGGACTCCGGATGAATTAGTTATGGACAAAACGGTGAAACGAGGATGGCTGAGATGTCAGGGGCCGGACATCCGGGCTCGGAGCCGGAAATCCAGGACCTGATGTCCAGAACTGTGCAGATTTGGCGCTCCAGGAGCCGGATGTCCGGCTTGGGGCCCGGATGTCCGGCCCGATGGCCCGGATGTCCGGCCTTTGGCCTGGATGTCCGGCCCGACTATTCCAGATCGGGATTTGGACTTCGAAACTCGATTTGGGGGCGGAAATAGATGATTTTGGGGGCAAAATTGATGAGATTTCATGGATGGAAAGTGGGGGAAAGTGGGGTATGCTAGATCCACTCGAAACCAAGTAAATCCATGGATCAAATCCAACAAAACTTTGTCAAACCAACAAATCACAAAAAAATTGGGGCTATTTTTCATGGGGATTTTCGAAATTGGGGAAGAACACAACAAAATTAGGCTAGAAAACAACGAGGGGAGGCTTCGAAATCGTGATCAACGTGGCTCTGATACCAAGATGATGTAGGGTAGAACCCTAGTGGCCCTATCTTTCACGAAAGGAGCGGATCCCGCGATGAACACGAAGAACACGAGGGGGAAAACGAGGGGAAAATCACGAGGGGGGCACAAGAGAACACTCAAACCAACAAGAATGATCACAGATGCACTAGATCCATGAACACAAAGGAGATACAAAATCCAAAGTCAACAACGTACGATACAAGAGGTAACCGGTTCTTCTCCGTAGAGGAGGTCTTGAATCCACAAGGGGATCTTCCCATGAGGGGTGATATGGGATGAAATCCTAGAGGGGGATCTTTTCACACTTGGAGGGGGAAAAGGGCATACTCTCAAGAACACAAAGAGGAAATCACTCAAACAATTCCCCAATTACACATCCACTAGAATAGCAATACAAGATCCACAAGTCACAAACACAATCAAAGGAAAGATACAATGGCAAAGTTCTTCCCACTCCTAGGAGATGAGGTCTTGAAGATAGTCTTCTCCTAGAGGAGGTCCTGAAATCCACTAGGATTCTTCCCAAAAGGGGCCTTGATTCCACAAGTGGGAAGGTAGAAGGAGAAAAGCTCACAAATATCTCATCTCATACTTTGCTAACCCTAAACATAGCCCAAGGTACGGTTTATATAGTCTTGGGGTCGAAAGAGATGAAGAGGGGCTCTGTTTGGGGATCTCAGTCGTCCATCCTGGGAGGCCCGTGAGCACGGGGTAAGTTGGGCCCGTGGGCACGATACAGGCCCGTGCGCACGAGGTGCTCCCGCGTCAACTTCCTGGATAGTCCATGGGCACGGGGTCTCGGGGGCCCGTGCGCACGGGGTCTCCTGGGACTTCCAGTCTTGCTGCTGTTGCACTCCATCTTGGTCCGCGTGGCCTTGGGGTGGTTCCTCTTCTCCTTGGGGGTGCTCCTGAGCGTCTTGGTGGTGTTCCTCTTCGTACCTAATGAGACATAGCGTATCTTGGTGAGGTAGCAACAATGTTCCATTCGTATCCATATGCAAGCTAAGTAGGAAGGAGTTCACCTCGGTTTCCAAAGCACGTGCTCTAGCTCTTGTTATAGGTCCACGTGGGGCTTGATGTGTCGGTGTAGAGTCCATGGGGATGATGGAAGGATGCTCCGCATCATCTCCCCCCCCCTTGGGAGAGATCCGTCCATGGATCGTGATCTTCATCACCATGGTACTTGGCCAAGTCTTTGACGTTGAATGTGTCGCTCACATTGTACTTGTCTCGTGGGATGTCGACCTTGTAGGCGTTGTCGTTGTAGCGTGCGGGTACCTTGAATGGGCCATCGGCTCTTGGATGTAGCTTGGACTTGCGCTCCTTGGGAAAACGATCCTTGCGGAGATGTACCCAAACTAGGTCATTTGGTTGGAACACCATTGGGGACTTGTTGGTGTTGCGTTTGGTCGTGAGTCGTTGTACTTGGCGCTCTATGGTGTGCCTTGTATCTTCATGCATCTTCTTGAGGTGGTTCACTCGGTCGCTCGCGTCCATGTTGATGCGCTCTTGTAGTGGTAGAGGAAGAATGTCCAATGGGGACAATGGGTTGAATCCATAGACGACCTCGAAAGGGGACTTGCCGGTTGTCGAATGTCTTGCGCGGTTGTAGGCGAACTCGGCAATTGGGAGGCACTCCTCCCACTCCTTGATGTTCTTCTTGATCAAGACTCATAGTAGAGTGGAGAGTGTACGGTTCGTCACCTCCGTTTGGCCGTCGGTTTGAGGGTGGTATGCCATGGAGAAGAGTAACTTGATTCCGAGCTTGGCGCATAAGGTCTTCCAAAAGTAACTCAAGAACTTGACACGGTAGAGAGATTTGTTCGGAAGCGGTGCTCCGGGGATGAGGTCGATGCGGTGCTCAATGCCTCGTAGTGGAGGTAGTCCCGGAGGTAGCTCATCGGGGAAAACATCTTGAAATTCTTGCAAAAGAGTAGAAAACACTAGAGGAAGAGTGTGAGAAGTGTTAGTTTGTGATGCATTGTCCTTGCACACGAGGGCGTAGTGTAGGACACTAGATGGGTTCTCATAAACTTCTCTCATCTCACGTTTGGTGGCAAATAGAACTAGGTTCTTGTTTTCGCTCATCGTGGAGGCACTCGATTTGGGCTTGTGGCGCTCACTCTCTTTTTGGTGGCTCGCTCTCTCACTATGATCTCCACGATTGGTGGCTTGCTTGTCGGCGATTACTTGACTTGGCAACATTGGATGGAGGACGTACTCGTTCCCCTTCATCTTGAAGATGTAATGGTTCGTTCAGCCGTTGTGTACGACTCCTCTATTGAATTGCCATGGTTGTTCAAGGAGAAGATGACAAACGATCATTGGTACGACGTCGCACTCCAAGGTGTCTTCGTAGGCATCGATCTTGAAGGAGACTTGTACTTAGTGCTCCACTTGGATAGTGTCGGAGTCACTAAGCCATTGCACTTTGTATGGATGTGGATGCTTCATCATGGGCAACTAAAGCTTGGAGCAAAGTTCTTCACTTGCGAGATTATTACAACTCCCTCCATCAATGATGACCTTGACGGATCGGCCATTGATGCCGGCCTTGGTGTGGAATATGTGGCATCGTAGGTCTTCTTCTTGGTGATGTTGGAGAGTCAAGACTTTGGAGACAACAAGTGCGGGACTTGAGTCTTCATCACAAAAGACTTGTTCTTCTTCATTGTTCACTTGGCGGTGCATGGCGACTTGCTCGAGGGCTTCCATTTCGCCTTCGCTCATGGAGTCATAAGTGCCATCGTCGTTGAAGACCATGGTTCGCTTGTTGTGGCCTCGGCCTCCACAAGTGAAACACTTGAAGAAACTCGTCTTGATGGTCTCATCGGTTGGGTTTGATGATGATGAAGCTCTCGGCTCGAAGTTGCTCGTAGGAGGATGGCTTGTAGTTGACGAAGATTTCTTGGAACTTGACTTGTCGCCGGTACTTGGTGATTCTCTAGTTGAGGTAGGAGGTGCCGAAGTCGCGAGAGCTTGATAAGAGGAGCCATAGGTCTTGGACAAGTACTTGGCATATTTTAAATCATCTTGCACTAGGCGTTCCGCTTTGGTGGCTTGGTGCACTAGCTCGATGAGATTTGAGTATGGTTGGAAGTCGGCGATCTTCTTGATGGGATGGTTGAGGCCATTCAAGAAGCGTGCCATTGTTTGCTCATCATCTTCCATGACATTAGCTCTTATCATTGCAATCTCCATCTCCTTGTAGTATTCCTCAACGCTCTTGGTTCCTTGCTTGAGTTGTTGGAGTTTCTTGAAGAGGTCGCGGTTGTAGTAGGTAGGAACGAAGCATGCTCTCATGAAATCCTTCATTTGCGCCCAAGTAGTGATGAGTGGATCACCTCTTGCCTCTCGGCGCTCAATGACTTGTTCCCACCAAATAAGGACATAGTCTTGGAACTCAAGGGATGCCATCGCGATCTTCTTCTCTTCTTCATAATTGTGCAAACGGAAGATATTCTCAACTTTCAATGCCCATGAAAGGTACTGTTTAGGATCGTTGCTTCCGTTGAACTTGGGCATGGTGAACTTGAGCTTGCCATAGCATTGCTCTTCATTGTATTGGGGTTGGGGATGATGACGCCCATGTTGTAAATGATTGTTCAACTCGTGGTGCTCTTGACGCAGAGGGTTGTCAACCTCACGTTGCTCTTGTCGTGGAGGATTTCCATTGTCTTCATGCTCTCAATGAACTTGATGGTGTTGGTGAGCTTGTGGGGGAGCTTCGCAAGCTCGAGGAGGAACTTGACAATGCACGCGAGCTTGAAATCTTTGTTCTTGAATTTCTTCGCGAAGTGCTTCCTCTTGTTCACGGGCTTGACGGCCTCGGTCGGCAACGGCTCGACTCGAATCGCGTAGAGCTTGTTGTGCCACAAGTGCTTTCTCGTCATGGAGTTGTTGTTCTTGACATTGTGACTCGGCATCTTGTACATGTTGGTGTAGACGCGCGCGTTCTTCCTCTTCATGTTGGCGTTGTCATTGTCGTTCTCGTGCTAGTGCAAAGGCCTCTTGAGTTTGACGTTGTCAGCGCTCTTGAGAGTCGGTGTCTCATAGGGGATTGAGGCTTGCTTGACGGTTGGTGCGTGCGGCTCGACGAAGAGTGTTCGATGTCGGTGTACTTGAGCCGGAGAGGGTGAAGTCGGAGTGGCGGCTTGAACGGCTCCTTCTTGAAGTGGAAGACGAGCGGTTGAGAAACAAAGCACGAATTTCATCCATACTTGCGTCATTCTCTTGCTTATGATCGTCGAGCTTGTGGTCGAAGTAGTCCCTTGTACGTTGCTCGGAAAGTCGCAAGTCTGCGGCAAGGTTGTCGATGCATTCACTCATAGCTTGTTGCTCTTGATGCAAAGCACGTTGTGCACCAAAGAGGTGACTCTTGGTGACAAAGGAGTTCATGTCGTCGTCTTGCTCCATGAAGAGTGGGTTGGTAGAAGTACTTGGCCTATCCATCATGAGAAAGTGGTGGTGAGTAGGAAAAATGAGAGAACAAAACCAAAGTTACCATTTTTGAAGATTGTGGATGTAACAAGTACGATCTCATGATGCTATAATAGGGGAATTGGTAGCGGGAATTGTTTCTCACACCTACAAGTAAAAGGCTTATGGAGGAGCTCGGTTAGGATGGTGGCAAAAATTTCAAGCAAATATTAGTCAAGATATCGATAAGGTTGAGAAGATTCACAAAAATGCAAGTAAAAACAAATAGATCAAACCCAATGATATCACTAGGAACACACACATGGAAGATAGATGGGATCCGCACAACCAAGGGGTGAGCTCAAAATGTGCAACCACGGAAAATGCTCTTGTTGTGCGAATACTAGAGAGACGCTAGCTTGATTGCTCAAATGGGCTAGATACGCATGTGCACCAACCTATAAGAGAAACATGCCGTCTTCAATCCCAACTATGCTACGTATGAGGTGTCGAAGATGATATGCAAAATGGCTCGATGTTATTGTTTACGAGCTCTTTGTTGCTCCTCTTTTTCTTAAAAGCTTTTCTTGTTTTTTGAAGCTAGAGCCAAGTATGATATGAGACAAGTATGTAAGATATGCACGGGAGAGACTTATGGCACTAAGATGGTAACAAGATGACTATGGTGCACAATAGCGTGGCCCGGCAATTCTTACCTTGCTAGTCTCGATGGGTAAGCGACGCGAAATTGCTCGGGTTATCAATGCAAAAGCAAAATGAAATGTCGTCGTGGTTACCGTCCGATCTTACGATAAGAATGAAGTTGTTGAAGCCGGTGTGGTGTCCGAGTTGATGATCGAGTGGCGGTGATGATGATGTCCAAATGCGCCTAAGTAGCCGAGACACCTTAGGACACAAGAGAAACCGCGGTTCGAAACTCAAACAACCACGAGACATAGTGCGGAAGAACACGAGTGCTGGTTTGGAAGCAAAATGGTGCAAAAGAAAAGATGGACGAAAGTTACTGGATGGTCCATGCGCACGGGGTCCCGTGTGCACAGGGTCTCGAGGGCCCGTGTGCACGGGGTGTGCTGGGAGCGGATGAAAGGCTCCGGATCCATGGGGATTTTCCATGGTAAGGCAATTTTGAGGGTTTGGAAGGTGGGGAAACAGGAAGATGGGTAGATCCACTTGCCAAACTCCCAATTCGTGGATCAAAACAACCAAATCTCACAAGATCCAACAAATTGCAAGAAAATTTTTTTGGGGCTATTTTTGTGGGGATTTTTGAATTTGGACGAAAAACAACAAAATCAAGCTAGCAAATGGGGGGATGGGACTCCAAGATGTGAATCAACCTTGCTCATGATACCAAAATGATATAGGATGAAATCCTAGAGGGGGATCTTTTCACACTTGGAGGGGGAAAAGGGCAAACTCTCAAGAACACAAAGAGGAAATCACTCAAACAATTACCCAATTACACATCCACTAGAATAGAAATACAAGATCCACAAGTCACAAACACAATCAAACGAAAGATACAATGGAAAAGTTCTTCCCACTCCTAGGAGATGAGGTCTTAAAGATAGTCTTCTCCTAGAGGAGGTCTTGAAATCCACTAGGATTCTTCCCAAAAGGGGCCTTGATTCCAAAAGTGGGAAGGTAGAAGGAGCAAAGCTCACAAATATCTCGTCTCATACTTTGCTAACCCTAAACATAGCCCTAGGTACGGTTTATATAGTCTTGGGGTCGAAAGAGATGAAGAGCGGCTCAGTTTGGGGATCTCAGCCGTCCATCCTGGGAGGCCCGTGCGCACGGGGTAAGTTGGGCCCGTGCGCACGGGGGTTCCGTGGGCACGGTACAGGCCAGTGCGCACGGGGTGCTCCAGCATCAACTTCCTGGATAGTCCGTGGGCACGGGGTCTCGGGGGCCCGTGCGCACGGGGTCACCTGGGACTTCCAGTTTTGCTGCTGTTGCACTCCGTCTTGGTCCGCGTGGCCTTGGGGTGGTTCCTCTTCTCCTTGGGGGTGCTCCTAAGCCTCTTGGTGGTGTTCCTCTTCATACCTAATGAGACACAACGTATCTTGGTGAGGTAGCAACAATGTTCCATTCGTATCCATATGCAAGCTAAGTAGGAAGGAGTTCACCTTGGTTTCCAAAGCACGTGCTCTAGCTCTTGTTATAGGTCCATGTGGGGCTTGATGTGTCGGTGTAGAGTCCATGGGGATGATGGAAGGATGCTCCACATCAAGGGGTCTTGAATCCAAGGTGGATCTTCTCCGTAGAGGGGCCGCGGTCTCTCTCGTGGAGTAGATCCGATATGGATGAGCAATGCTCTATCTCTAAATATGAGCTAAACCAATGCTAACCCTAAAACGTAGGTGGAGGGGGAGTATATATAGTCTAAGGGGCGAAGGGGTACATGGGCCACGGCCCATATGCGCTGCACACAGGTAGGGGGGCGGATGTTCGGGCGTCGGGCCAGATGTCCGGGCCTTCCCGAGACGCCGGATGTTCGGGCGCTGGGGCCGGATGTCCGGGCTGGCAGGGTCCAACCTTGTTGCTCTCTGGAATGGCGGGGTCCGGATTTCCGGGCTGGAGGTCGGATGTCCGGGGGTTCGAAATGCGCCGGATGTCCGGGCTGGTCGCCGGATGTTCGGGACCTGTAGACTTGGCCACTGGCTCCTTGCTGCTGGTGACACGTCCAGGGGCCAGATGTCCGGGCCAGGGCCGGATGTCCGGGTCCTGGAAGTTGTCTCCGTCTTCTTCCGTCGTTGCTTCCATGCTTCCCTCGCGGATGTTGTAGTTGTTCCTTGTCGCTTGCACTCCTCCTCGTCGTCCGTAGTGTTCCGACAATACCTATGCATGCACACGAGAGGGGTGTCAGGTAGTATACCATCCTCGAAGGGGTTAGGTGAGCATGTGTAAAGTAGATGATTCACCTTTATGTATGTGAAGTAGATGTCCCACGTGTCACTTGCCAAACAGACTCTTGACATGGTGATGTCCATAGGATGCTCTGCATCATGTGGGAAGCATGCTTGCCTCATATTGAATTTGCTTATAATCGTTCACTGCATTCTACTACTATGATGTGCCCTTTTGAAATTGTTCATGGTTTCCTACCTCGTGCACCTATTGATTTGTTGCCTCTTCCATCTTCGGAGAAGGTTAATTTTGATGCTAAAGAACATGCTGAATTGATTTTAAAAATGCATGAGTTAACTAAGGAAAACATTGAGCGTATGAATGCTAAATATAAACTTGCTGGAGATAAGGGTAGAAAACATGTTGTGTTTGCACCTGGAGATCTTTTTTGGTTACATTTGCATAAGGATAGATTTCCTAATTTGCACAAATCAAAGCTTGGAATATGATGCATGAGTTAAGCCAATTGAATTATCAGGTACTTCCATTTCTTGGTAATGATTCTAATGTTCATGAGAATATGATGCTGCCTAAATTGGATACATTTGTTTTGGTTACAAATGAAGGGCCTAGCTTGGAATAGAAAGATGAACCTTGGAGCAAGCTCAAGCATGGCGTGCGCAAGGGGAACAAGAACGGAGTTACAAGTGATGATTCCAGGACATTGAAGCCACCATAATGACTGCATGAAGCCTTGGACGAAATATACAAGATGCCAGTTCATAAATTTCGTCCAGAGGCTATCCTAGGTGCTGCATCACCTTATTTTTGGGCCAGGCCCATGTAATTTCGAAATACTTGATTATAGGTTGTTTTTAGAGTCCGTATGTGTGGGGAAACAGGAGTTAGGGTTGGTTTCGGACCCCTCTTCCAAGGGCCACGAAATTACAGCCCTTAGGGCATCGTTTGGACTTTGGGTTTTGTTTAGATTAAAGTTCGCCATAGCTGCAACTTTGCGTACTTCGTTTGTGTTCAACAATCAGACAAAGGCGTCACAGAACCCCACCTTGATCAATAAAGCTTTCCTCTTATATTCGCAATATCCAGATTGCAATCTTAGTTTCTTGCTTGTTCTTCATTTGCCTGCAGGAAACTGACCTTCGTGGTCAGGTTGATCATGCTCCGGCGTGGTCAATAACCTCTCGGAGTTGGTTTAGCGATTGCTAAGGCGCGACGTCCTCGCACGTTCGTAGTCGAATCATCAAAGTCGACTTCCCCCAAAATGATAGCCACCATCTCATCGATAGACAGGACACCGTTGCCTCTATCACTTGATGTTCTTCTTGATGAGCACGTGAAGTAGAGCGGAGAGTGTGCGGTTGGTCACCTCCGTTTGGCTGTCGGTTTGTGGATGGTACGCCGCGGAGAAGAGTAGCTTGATTCCGAGCTTGGCGCATAAGGTCTTCCAAAAGTAGCTTAGGAACTTGATGTCATGGTCTGAGACAATCATCTTTGGCACTCCATGTAGACATAATATTTCCCTACAAAAGAGATTGGCAACATGTGAAGCATCGTCTATCTTGTTGCAAGGAATGAAATGTGCCATCTTAGAAAATCGGTCCACAACAACAAATATCGAATCCTTTCTGTCGGTGTCAAAACCGGCGGATCTCGGGTAGGGGGTCCCGAACTATGCGTCTAAGGAGGATGGTAACAGGAGGCAGGGGACATAATGTTTTACCCAGGTTCGGGCCCTCTTGATGGAGGTAAAACCCTACGTCCTGCTTGATTAATATTGATGATATGGGTAGTACAAGAGTAGATCTACGACGAGATCGGAGAGGCTAAACCCTAGAAGCTAGCCTATGGTATGATTGTATGTTGTAGTTGTTGTGTCCTACGGACTAAAACCCTCCGGTTTATATAGACACCAGAGAGGGTTAGGGTTACACAAGGTCAGTTACAAAGGAGGAGATATCCATATCCGTATTGCCTAGCTTGCCTTCCACGCCAAGTAGAGTCCCATCCGGACACGAGACGAAGTCTTCAATCTTGTATCTTCATAGTCTAACAGTCCGGCCAATGGAGATAGTCCGGCTGTCCGGACACCCCCTAATCCAGGACTCCCACAGTAGCCCCTGAACCAGGCTTTCAATGACGATGAGTCCGGCGCGAAGTATTGTCTTCGGCATTGCAAGGCGGGTTCCTCCTCCGAATATACCACGGAAGAATTTGAATATAAGGATAGTGTCTGACCCTGCAAAATAAGTTCCACATACCACCGTAGAGAGAATAATATTTTCACAAATCAAATTTGCTGACTTGTTTTGGCAACATGACATTAAGCCATGGCCCGGTGATTATTCGAACCGTTTCCTTTAACTAGCCCCGCACATAATGCGAGGCAATTTTTTGACACGTCTTGTCAAAGGAAAGATCGTGTCCCCTTATCACGGGATTCTCATCAATACGGGCGTGGGTAACCCAACGCTGTCTAGGACTCCTAGATTATAGGCAAGTCCCAAACGGCTACGGAGAGGACGATTGATATTCACCCTCTTTATAAAGGGACAAGGCTTTTACTTTTTTCTCTCCCGTGCTCAATCGAATCCTTCCCCCGCCTTGATTTCTAACACCAAAAGCCCAGGTCAGGTGCTCCGGACCTTCAATCATGTATGGATCTAGACTTCAAGGCCGATGGATGCCTTCCTCAGTTACGAAAGAAGACATCAAGAAGTTGAGGGAGGCCAGATACCTGACCGCCGAGGTTTCACATCGGCTGCCTGCTCGAGGGCAGGTCGTCCCAACTCCTGAACCCAACGAAGACGTCGTGTTCATCTCCCACTTCCTCCGAGGTCTAGGCCTCACTCTGGATCCCTTCGTTAGGGGGTTGATGTTTTATTACGGGCTAGATTTCCACGATCTAGCCCCGGACTCCTTTCTCCACATCTCGACATTCATTGTCGTGTGTGAGGCCTTCCTCCGCATTACCCCTCACTTCGGCCTGTGGCTCAAGACCTTTGACGTGAAGCCGAAGATGGTCGAGGGGAAGTATGCAGCGTGCGGAGGCGCATTAATAAGCAAGATAGCAGGAGCTCCGTGGCCCAAAGGTTCCTTTCCAGAGGTGTCCGGATTATGGCAACAGGAGTGGTTTTACATCAGAGCTCCCCGAAGTGCCAAGTGGGTGGCTGTCCCTGCTTTCCGCTCAGGCCCTCCACCACAACTGATGTCATGGATTAGCAGAGGGCTGAGCTGGGGTCCTGCCAAGGACGTGCCTGTACTGCAAAGCCGCATCCAAAATCTCTTCGAATGAGATTTCAGTTTGATTATGGTGGAGCAAGTCATGCTGGTTCGTCGAGTCCAGCCTTGCAAACGCCGGCCCCTCCGCATGTGGGAGTTCAACCCAGAAGGGCCATGTACTATTCAGAATTTCCTCAGCCTGACGCACGAGGAGATGTACAAATCATTCTTCGGACCCCAAATAGAGTGTCCGGATAATACCGAGGACATGGGCCTGAGCAGCAACCGTACCGCCGACCAAGTAAGTAATCCTTTAGCCGGACACACCTTCTTTTATTTACCACGACGTCATTCTGAGAAATCGCTCTTTGACCAGGACTGGATAACAAAGGCGAAGATGATTCCGTGTTCGGCCCCCCTTCCTGAGGGTTTGGAAAATCCGGTGCTGGAAAAGATGCTCGAGCTAGCACCTTTCCCAGAGCCCTCGGAAGACAAAGGGGGGAATAATGATGGCGAAAGGAGGCCTCCATCACTACCTATTCCGACCAAGGGAATGAGCGCCTCCGTGAGGGAGGATAATCGAGGGGAGGAATTGGACATTCTCTCACCCCGGGGAAGGAAGAGGACTACCTCTGAAGATCCGGAAACCAAGGTTTCCAAGCGGGAGAAGAAATCTCCACCAGAGGGTCCTGCCTTGGAGGGTGCTCTTGCCGCACAAAGTCCGTGCGGGGATCAGCCCTCCAACGAGCTGTAAGTAATCAAAGAGTACTTTAACAGTGGAGATATACTACCTTACCTCTAAGGAAAATAACCGAAGTATTTATTGCAGTTCGGATCTTAGCCCTTCTCAGCAGAGCTCGTCCTCGGGGGATCTTCTTCCAGAGATGATGGAGAGCGAAACGCCTCCCCTGGACTCCTCCGCTCAAGAAGCGGGCGACCTTGAAGTGTCATCACGGAGGGCCTCTCCGGATCCGGTGAGGCCAGAAGATAATCCTATAGTTACCCGAAGTCCCCAGCGTCCGGCTCTCGAAGAACGCAAATAGAAGAGTCTGACACCGTCTGGTATGCGGTCGGATGTACTGAGAGAGCTGTTGGAGCGAGCGGCCATCTCAGAAGAACACCATACATTGATGGGTACGGTGATGGAAAGGATCTCGTCCACCGAAAGCGGGTTGCATGATGACTTTATGAGTCTACTGACGGGCTTTGAGGTACGTAAAATGATGTACATTTGTGATGGTACCGCACATTTTTAGGTGTGTCCTATGTAGATAGTAGCCCCTGAGACTCTGGTTGTCACCGAGAACGACGGCAAACAGAGGATCGTAGTCCCAGGCAATAACCATACCGCTTTGATGTGTAGGTAGCGGGAGCTCCGGTGGCTAGCCGGACTCATGAGTTTGCCGAACTGAAGCGGCAACTGGATGCGGCAGATGCCGACATCGAGCTTGTTAACAAGAGGCTTGACGAGGCACAGGGTAAGTGTTATTTTCTGGTGAATGCCACATAGTAAGAGTAGCATGATGCCAGTATCTTTAATATGTTGTGACTGCAGATGGAGCTGCCACCATGGAAACCCTGCGGGCGGAACTTGCCCG
This sequence comes from Triticum dicoccoides, assembly GCF_002162155.2. NCBI lineage: Eukaryota > Viridiplantae > Streptophyta > Magnoliopsida > Poales > Poaceae > Triticum > Triticum dicoccoides. Next base: position 320,652,169 of record NC_041382.1, on the reverse strand, counting down.
AGCCAAAGAACAAGCAAGGATTAGTAATGCGGCTGCTTTGAAGGCGGCTGAAGAGTTGAAAGCCAAGAAGGCCGCGCATTGAGAGAGCAAAGAGAAGATGGCCAAGATGGCCGTAGAATTAAAAGACACTGCCGACCATTGCCAGTTACTTGAAAAAGAGAACCGATTGAAGGCAGCGGACCTTGAAAAGTCCACGATGGCGAACAAAGACACCCGCTCTGCTATGAGAGCGAAGAAGGAGGAGCTGCATGAAGCTGGGGATATTGCGGCTAGGAATCCCTTCATGCTACGGAGAAAGTTCAGAGATCCACGGTATGCCCCTCTGGATCGGCTGTGGAGTTCGGCCGACGCATATATGTACTTGGCGGCGAGGGCCGCCAATGCGGCCAAATACTTCCAAGGTCAAACAAATCATGAAGTGGACAAGCTATTCTGGTCGCAATTCAATGTTCTAGAGCATCCGCTTCCATTGACTGATCAGCTAGCCGAATGGGCCGAACTAAATAGGTTGTCCGGACTCGCCATGAGGTCTGTCGTGGATCAGCTGTGGCCGGAAAAGCCGAAGTCGAACAACTATTTCAGCTTAGTGCAGCAGTTCCTTGGTGCGGTGCCACGCATCAATGCAATGAAGAGGTCGGCGTGCATAGAAGGCTCGCGGATGGCCCTCGCCCGTGTTAAAGCATACTGGGTGGAGATGGATGCTACCACTGTTGCGGCGCAGGGTTCGGCCATAGGCCGAGTGGCTGCCGAGCACTATTTCGAAGAGGTTCTCGAGGGTGCTCGTTTGATAGAGGCCCAGTGCTCGAAGCGTATTATGTTTGAGTGACATGTATTCCCATTGTAAACACAATGTTTTTATGAAATTTATTAAGGCTGTGTTTATACTTTTGCCTGAAAGTAATATGATGCCTCCTGTGCGGCCGTTTATGTATACATGTGTATAACCTGAAAGATTGCAGTCGTCGGCTTCAGCCCCCACGCATATAATGCGGAGGTGTACGCAGAAGACGCGTGTTCACACTTAACCCAAACGTCTTGGTCCTATTAAGGAGGTGATAGCGCAGCGAACGAGGCAACTGGACTATAATGCTTTATAACTTTCACTTAGCCATAGGAGTTTGATGGTGGGGCCACTATATAGCCCCTGTTGGCTCCGCATTCTCCCAGATTCGGGGTGCATACGTGCCTGGCCGGGAAACGGCCCTTCGTTAAGGCGGAGGAATTCTAACATTCCGATAGGTCATCGAGTGGTTGACCAGTCTCACGCTATATCATGACAGTCAGTTTTCGGCTTTCTTTATTGAGGTGCTCGTCCGGATGACCCGGGGCACAATCGCAGTAGTTCTCCTAGTGCTACCTTAGCCGTTAGAGCGGAACGTAAGGTACCAAAACATAGGAGCCGGGCAAACCCAACATTTGACCAAAGACATGATTCGGAGCTAATGCATATAAGGCCAAACTCGCGATGCCGAACACTCTCTAAGGTATTCGGTCTTTATGGTATAAACTGGGCCTAAATAGTGCCCTTTGTAAGAAGCCCCCGGTGTCCAGGTACGTGCATTATTATGACGTGGCCACATGCCAAGATGCCAGCATCCTTCTCAATTGTACTGAGAATCCGAGGGATGTGTATCAACAAGAGACAGTAAAAAATGTGGACATAGGGTCTTAATCTAAAAAGAATCCTTGGGGCGGGTCCCTGCTGCATGTCTGCGCCTGTGTCTCCATTGTGCCGTATCCTGGACGGGTGTAGCACGATGGTTATCTGTAAAAGAGAGAAACTTAGGTGAAAAGTTGTCGTGCAAAATGGTAGGTTTAAAGAAACCAAGTATAATTCAAGATGAGGAAAAATTTCCACTTGTCTGCGCGTGTTGAGCCCCTTGTGTTTATGAGGGGGGTGTGGCCATCAAACCTGTACGAATTTCATATAGCTGCGTCGGACTCGTCTAACCGTGTCTGTGGTCTTGACGACCTATCGAGTATTTTAGCTGGTGAGGCCATTTTACTGTGTGGCTGCCAAGGCAGTCACACTCTCTTCGGCACGCAGGGATCGCTTAATATTTCCATACACTGTAATGATGCCACGTGGACAGGGCATCTTAAGCATAAGGGAAGCATAATGCGGTATTGCATTAAAGCGAGCGAAAGCTTCATGTCCAAGTAGTGCTTGATAGCCACTTTGGAACGGAGCAATGTGGAATGTTAAATTTTCGCTTCGGAAGTTATCGGGGAAGCCGAATATAACCTCTAGTAGCAGGGAGCCCGTGCAATGAGCCCCTGGTCCTGGAGTTACTCCTTTAAGGGTAGTATTGCTGAGGCAAATTTTCGTTGGGTCTATCCCCATTTTGCGGATTGTATCCTGGTATATCAGGTTTAAACTACTGCCACCGTCCATCAGGACTCGTGTAAAGTGGTATCCGTTAATTATTGGGTCTAATACCAGGGCAGCCCATCCTGCACGCCGGATACTTGCTGAGTAATCACGATGGTCGAAAGTGATCGGTTGAGACGACTAGTGGCAGGACTCCGCGGTGATAGGCCCTTGGGCATATTTTTCTGGGAGTGCCGCTTTGTTTCTCCCCTTGATCACGTGTAACACGTTTACTGTTTTGACTTCTGGTGGAAATTTTCTTTGTTCCCCAATGTCTTGCTTGAGAGGCTCATCCTCGTCTTCGCTTGTTGTATCCTCCCCCTTGTGTACGGTGTTGAGCTTGTCGGACTGCTTGAAGACCCAACATTCTCTATGGGTATGATTAGCGGGTTTACCAAGGGTGCTATGGATCTGACATATTTGGTCCAGAATTTTGTTGAGGTTGGACAGTTCGTCTCTGGTGCCTTTAGAGGGCGGCTTTTGCTGACTTGGCTGAGAGCTTTTGAATCCGGCGTTTACTGCCGTGCTCTTCGTGCTGTCTTCTTTATTCCGGCGTTTGTTATTGTTGTTGCGCCGTGATTTCCCGTTTCCATCTCTAACTTCGGATGTACTGGGGTCGCTAGGAAAAGCGGGTCATGAGGCTTGTTAATGCTGCCATTGTTCTCGGCTTTTCTTGGCCGAGGTGTCTGGCAAGCCATTCGTCACGGACGCTATGCTTAAAAGCTGCCAAGGCTTCGGCGTCCGGACAGTCCACTATTTGGTTCTTTTTAGTAAGAAACCTGTTCCAAAGCTTTCGGGCTGACTCTCCGGGCTGTTGAGTTATATGACTCAAATCGTCCGCGTCCGGAGGTCGGACATAAGTCCCTTAAAAATTTGCCCGAAAAGTGCCTTCGAGCTCTTCCCAACTTCCAATGGAGCTTTCGGGGAGGCTTTTAAGCTAGTGCCGAGCTGTCCCTTTGAGTTTGAGGGGTAAATACTTAATGGCGTGGAGATCATCTCCTCAAGCCATATGGATATGGAGGATATAGTCCTCAATCCAGACCCCAGGGTAAGTTGTTCCGTCATATGCCTCTATGTTTACGGGTTTGAATCCATCTGGAAATTCATGGTCCAGCACCTCGTCGGTGAAACATAGGGGGTGTGCGGCACCCCTGTATCTGGGTGGACCGTAGTGTTCGGATGTTTGTTGTGTTGCATCGCGTGCTGGAGCGCGGCTGCGTGGTCCATAGATGGATCTGGTTGCGCCGTCCTTTTGATGCGAGCCCTCGCGTGGATCGCGCATTAGCTTATGTGCGGCATTGCTTGCCGCTCTATTTTGGCCGTGAGGTCATCTATCCGGCCAGGTGGCCGTTTTAATTTTTGGTTGCAGGGGATCTAAGGCCTCCTCATCGAATTCAGGTAGCAACTTCCGCTTTGGGTAGCTCTTGGTGGGGTGATTACCGCCATACTTCGCTGCTGTGTTGAGTACTTTGCTCCATCTGATTTGGAGTGTGTCTTGCACAGCCTTGAGCCTTTGATTCTTCTTTTTTAGACTCCTCACAGTGGCAACCAGCCTTTGATGAGCATTCTGTTGCTCCGGGTGTCTGTCCGGTGTTATGTCATCCAGACTATTATCTTTGACAGAATCGGGTTGTTCGGTTTGATTCTCCGTGTTGCCGTGGTCCGGCAATGGTTTACCCTGCTCTAACGCTGGGTCTGTATGATCGTTGTTTCTACGAAGGAGGGATTTGGGGCGGCGCTTACGGCTCCGCTTTGACTGCCTCTCGAGGGAACAACTCTTCGTTGCATCCTTCCGTTCCTCATCGTCGTTTTCCTTTGGTGTGTCCACCATGTATACGTCATGTGGTGAAGTGGCTGTCCAGTGCCCTGTGGGCAGTGGTTCCTTTTTGTCTCCCGCATCGTTGTCCATACCGTCGATTTCTTCGGAGTCGAAGTCGAGCATCTCGGTTAAGTCATCGATAGTGGCTACTAAGTGGGTGGTGGGTGGGCCGCGAATTTCTTCGTCGTCCGCATCCCAGTCCTGCCGAACATAGTTCGGCCAGGATCCTCCTGACAAGGAGAGAGACCATAATAAGTTTAGTATGTCGCCAAAAGGCGAGTGCTGAAAAATATCCGCGGAGGTAAACTCCATGATCGGCACCCAATCGGATTCGATAGGAACGGGTGCAGGCGGCTCGGAGTCCATGGCCGGAGAAGGATCCGGCAGTTTAACAACATGGCTCTCATGTAAGGTAAGGTCGATGTTTGGGTCGATCGCCGCTGAGGATAAGGCCTCCGTGGCGGGGTCCATCCACCTGTCCACGGACGGCGCAATTGGCTCCGAATTGAGGGTCAGGGCGGCTTTCTGTGCGATCTCCTGGACACTGTCCGATGGTAGAGCTAAATCGTACTCATCGTGACCGCATGACGCACAAGGCAGAGGCTCGAATCCGTCGAAGATCAAGTCTCCACGGACATCGGCCATGTAGTTTAAGCTTCCAAACCTGACCTGGTAGCCAGGGGCGTAACTTTCAATCTGCTCCAGATGGCCAAGCGAATTGGACCGCAGTGCAAAGCCGCCGAAGACGAAGATTTGTCCGGGGAGAAAAGTCTCACCCTGGACTGCATCGCTATTGATGATAGTAGGAGCCATCAAGCCTAACGGCGACGACACAGAGGAACTCTCAATGAAAGCACCAATGTCGGTGTCAAAACCGGCGGATCTCGGGTAGGGGGTCCCGAACTGTGCATCTAAGGCGGATGGTAACAGGAGGCAGGGAACACAATGTTTTACCCAGGTTCGGGCCCTCTTTATGGAGGTAAAACCCTATGTTCTGCTTGATTAATATTGATGATATGGGTAGTACAAGAGTAGATCTACCACGAGATCGGAGAGGCTAAACCCTAGAAGCTAGCCTATGGTATGATTGTATGTTGTAGTTGTTGTGTCCGACGGACTAAAACCCTCCGGTTTATATAGACACCGGAGAGGGTTAGGGTTACACAAGGTCGGTTAAAAAGGAGGAGATATCCATATCCATATTGCCTAGCTTGCCTTCCACGCCAAGTAGAGTCCCATCCGGACACGAGACGAAGTCTTCAATCTTGTATCTTCATAGTCTATTAGTCCGGCCAATGGAGATATTCCGGCTATCCGGAGACCCCCTAATCCAGGACTCCCACACTTTCCATTTCGAGTCCTAGGCAATCCAAGTACAAAATCCATGCTAATGTCTTCCCATGGTTGATATGGAATTGGGAGAGGCATGTAAAGGCCATGGGATTGTGCTTTAGACTTAGCTTTGCGACATGTAGAGCATCGGTTGGTGAAGCGGTTGACATTGCGAAACATCTTGGGCCGATAGTAGTTCTTGGAGAGTGTGGTGAAAGTCTTGTCGCATCCAAAATGTGCCATTAGTCCTCCTCCATGATATTCCTGCAAAAGCAACAAACGAAGAGAAGACTCGTGGATGTAAAGGTTGTTAGCTAAGATATCCATTTTTGATGTAATAGCGTTCCCAAGAGGTATGTGCCAAACATTGGCATAAGGAATAGCAAAAGTAGAATCATGCTCATAAAAGTCTTTTATGTGCTCAAAGCCAATGGCATCCAATGCAAGTTGAGTAACAAGCATGCATATGCGGGAAAGAGCATCCGCCACAACATTTTCCTTAACTTTGATGTACTTGATGATATAAGTAAAAGACTTAATGAATTCACTCCATTTAGCATGATGCTTGTTCAACTTAGTTTGACCCTTAAGGTATTTAAGCGCTTGATGATCGATATGAATGATGAATTCATGAGGGCGAAGATAATGTTCCCATTCATGCAAAATTCACACTAAAGCATATAACTCTTTGTCATATATGGGGTAATTGAGTTGCGCTCCGGAAAGTTTCTCACTAAAGTAAGCTATGGGGTGCTTCTCTTGCGTTAACACACCTCCTATGCCATTACATCTAGCATCACAATGAATCTCAAAGGGTTTGTCAAAGTTGGGTAATGCAAGCACGGGAGCATGAGTAAGCAAATTCTTAAGCTCATTGAAAGGGGTGTCTTGGGATGGTCCCCAAACAAAAGGCACATTTTTCTTGCTCAAAGCATGCAAAGGTGAAGCAATGGTGCTAAAGTCCTTCACGAATCTATGGTAGAAACCGGCTAAACCAAGGAAGCTACGCACTTGTTGCAAATTGGCTGGTTGTGGCCAAGTTTTGACAGCATTGATCTTAGAGTCATCAACATGAACACCCTTAGAGGAAACAACAAACCCAAGAAAACGAGCTTATCAATGCCAAAAAGGCACTTTTCCATGTTAGCATAGAGACGCTCTTTTCGAAGAGTTTGCAAAACGGTTCGGACATGGGTGACATGATCTTTAAGAGATTTGCTATAAACAAGCATCAAAGTAGACCACAACAAACTCACCAATGTAAGGGCGAAAGACATGATTCATAAGACGCATGAAAGTACCCGGTGCTTCCGATAAACCCATAGGCATGACTAACCACTCATACAAACCAAACTTTGTTTTGAAAGCAGTTTTCCATTCATCACCCTCTTGTATGCGGATTTGATAGTAACCACTTTTAAGATCAATCCTGGAAAATATAGTGGCACCACTAAGTTCATCAAGCATATCATCAAGGCATGGAATGGGATACCTATAGCGAACAGTGATAGCGTTGATAGGTCTACAATCAGAACACATGCAAAAGCTACCGTCTCGTTTTGGCACAAGAATGACCGGAATGGCACAAGGACTCAAAATTTCACACACATGTCCATGGTCTATGAGATGCTTTACTTGCCTTTGTATTTCTTTGGTTTCTTTGGGGTTCACGCAGTAGGGAGCTTTGTTCGGAAGAGGTGCTCAGGGGATGAGGTCGATGCGGTGCTCGATTCCTCATAGTGGAGGTAGTCCCAGAGATAGCTCGTCGGGGAAAACATCTTGGAATTCCTGCAAAAGAGAAGACAACACTAAAGGTAGAGTGTGAGAGGTGTTAGCTTGTGGTGCGTCGTCCTTGCACAAAAGGATGTAGTGTATCACACTAGATGGGTTCTCACACACTTTTCTTATCTCATGTTTGGTGGCAAATAGAACTAGGTTCTGCTTTTCACTCATCGTGGATGCACTCGATTTGGGCTTGTGCCAGTCACTCTCTCACTATTCTGTCCACGATGGGTGGCTTGCTTGTCGGTGATCACTTGGCTTGGATACATAGGGCGAAATACATACTCCTTTCCTTTCATCTTGAAGATGTAGTGGTTCGTTCGGCCGTTGTGGATGACACCTCTATCAAATTGCCATGGGCGTCCAAGAAGAAGGTGGCAAACGGTTATTGGAACAACATCACACTCCAAAGTGTCTTCGTAGGTGCCAATTTTGAAGGAGACTTGTACTCGATGCTCGACTTGGATAGTGTCGGAGTCGCTAAGCCATTGAACTTTGCAGGGATGTGGGTGCTTCTTCTTGGGCAATTGGAGCTTGGAGCAAAGTTCTTCACTTGCTAAGTTATGACAACTCCCTCCATCAATGATGACCTTGACGGACCTTCCATTGATGTCGGCCTTAGTATGAAAGATGTGGCATCTTTGGTCTTCTTCTTGGTGATGTTGGAGATTCAAGACCTTGGAGACAACAAGGGCGGGACTTGAATCTTCATCACAATAGACTTGTTACGTGTCTTCTTCATTCACTTGTTGGTGTATGGCCACTTGCTCAAGGGCTTCCATTTCTCCTTCAATCATTGAGTCATAAGTACCATCGTCGTTGAGGATCATGGTCCGCTTGGTGGTGCACTCATAGGACTTGTGGCTTTGGCCTCCGCATGTGAAGCATTTGAAGGAACTCGTCTTGACGGTCTGATCGGTTGGGGTAGATGATGATGAAGCTCTTGGCTTGAAGTTGCTCATTGTAGAAAGATGACTTGGGGTTGACGAAGCTTTCTTGTAACTCGACTTGTCGACGTTGCTTGTAGAAGGCTCTGTTGACGAAGGCGGTGTTGGAGCCGTTGAAGCTTGGGTGTTGGGGATTTTCTGAATTAGGAACAAAATCAACAAAAACAAGGCTAGAAACACAACGGGGAGGCTCCGAAATTGTGATCAATGTGGCTCTGATACCAAGATGATGTAGGGTGTAACCCTATACGACCGATCTTTCACGAAAGGAGCGGATCCCAACTAAGAACGCGAAGAACACGGGGAAGAACGGAGAGAAATCACAAGGGGAAACACTCAAGAACAAGTCCAATCACACATCCACTAGACAATCAAACACACAAGATCCACAAGGTACATGAACAACAAAGGGAAAATACAAGGTAAGGTTCATCTCCATGAGGAGGTCTTGAAGGGGTCCACCCAAGAGGGGGGTCTTGAATCCAACGTGGATCTTCTTCGAAGAGGGGCCGCGGTCTCTCTCAAGGAGTAGATCTGTATGGATGAGCAAAGCTCTATCTCACATATTAGCTAAACCAATGCTAACCCTAGAAAAGAGGAGGGGAAGGTCTATATATAGTCTTAGAAGTCGAAGGGGTACATGGGCTACGGCCCAACACGCAAACAGCACACACGCGTCGGACGTCCGGGAGTTACCGGTCGTCCGGAGGCTCGCGAGGGTCTGGACGTGGGTGCTCGTCGGACGTCCGTAGATTCGGCTCGGGTGGGCTTCGGCCGGATGTCCGGTCGGGGTCGGACGTCCGGGGCATCGGTTGTCTGGGGGGCTTCGGAAATCCGTAGATTCGGCTCGGGTGTGGATGTGTCGGTCGTCTAGAGAGGGCTGGTCGTCCGGTGCCTGGAGGTCGTCGGACGTCCGTAGCTCGCCGGTCGTCCGGAGCCTGGGAGTTTCAAGAAATCCTTCTTCTTGCCCATTGAGCTTGGCGTCCTCACCGTCTTGTCCGTTGAGTGTAGTTGGTCCGTGGCTTTCCTCCAAGCACCTGATCACACATAGGGTTTCCTCTTGAGGTATTAGCGAAGTCTCGTGCATAGAAAGTGGTAGTTCGGAGAGGAGTGAGTTCACCTTATCTTCGATGGCCTTTGCTCGAGCTCTTGTCATTGGTCCAAGTGGTGTCGTTGGAGGTGTATATGCGTCCATGGGGATGATCGTGGGATGCTCCACATCACTATGCTTTCCCAACTTGACTTCAAAATATTTGGTTTGGAGACCATCAAAGATCAATATGTGCATGATGATGATTTTAAAGATGTAATGCAGAATTGTAAAGAAGGAAGAACGTGGAACAAGTTTGTCATTAATGATGGATTTGTGTTCCGTGCTAACAAGCTATGCATTCTAGCTAGCTCCGTTCGTCTTTTGTTGTTGCAGGAGGCGCATGGAGGAGGATTAATGGGACACTTTGGCGTGAAGAAGACGGAGGACATACTTGCTACACATTTCTTTTGGCCGAAGATGAGACGGGATATTGAGTGTTTTGTTGCTCACTGCACTACATGTCAAAAAGCTAAGTCACGACTCAATCCTTATGGTTTATATATGCCTTTGCCTGTACCTAGTGTTCCTTGGGAGGACATATCTATGGACTTTGTTTTAGGTTTACCTCGAACAAAGAAGGGGAGAGATAGCATATTTGTTGTCGTGGATAGATTCTCGAAAATGGCACACTTTATACCATGTCATAAAAGTGATGGTGCTGTTAATGTTGCTAATTTGTTCTTTCGTGAAATTATTCGCTTGCATGGTGTGCCAAATACTATTGTTTCGGATCGTGATACTAAATTTCTTAGCCACTTTTGGAGATGTTTATGGTGTAAATTGGGGACTAAACTACTTTTCAGTACTACTTGTCACCCCCAAACTGATGGACAAACTGAAGTAGTCAATAGAACATTGTCTACTATGCTTAGGGATGTTTTGAAGAATAATAAGAAATTGTGGGAAGAATGCTTGCCTCATATTGAATTTGCTTATAATCGTTCATTGCATTCTACTACTAAGATGTGCCCTTTTGAAATTTGCCCTTTTGAAATTGTGTATGGTTTCCTACCTCGTGCACCTATTGATTTGTTCCCTCTTCCATCTTCGAAGAAGGTTAATTTTGATGCTAAAGAACATGCTGAATTGATTTTAAAAATTCATGAGTTAACTAAGGAAAACATTGAGCGTATGAATGCTAAATATAAACTTGCTGGAGATAAGGGTACAAAACATGTTGTGTTTGCACCTAGAGATCTTGTTTGGTTACATTTGCGTAAGGATAGATTTCCTAATTTCCGCAAATCAAAGCTAATTCCACGTGCTAATGGTCCTTTTAAGGTGTTAGAGAAAATAAATGATAATGCATATAAACTTGAGCTGCCTGCAGATATTGGGGTTAGTCCCACTTTTAACATTGCAGATTTGAAGCCTTATTTGGGTGAGGAAGATGAGCTTCCATCGAGGACGACTTCATTTCAAGAAGGGGAGGATGATGAGGACATCAATACCATTGTTACACCCACAGCCCTTGCTGCTATACATACTCAACCAACTACTAGAGCTCGCGCACGCTAATTAAATTACCAGGTACTTTCGTTTGTTGGTAACGATTCTAATGTTCATGAGAATATGATGCTACCTAAATTGGATAGATTTGTTTTGCTTACAAATGAAGGGCCTAGCTTGGAATAGAAAGATGAACCTTGGAGCAAGTTCAAGCATGGAGATGATGGCGTACGCAAGGGGAACAGGAACGGAGTTACAAGTGATGATTCCAGGACTTTGAGGCCACCATAATGAGTGCATGAAGCCTTGGACGAAATATACAATATGCCACTTCATAAATTTCATACAGAGGCTATCCCAGGTACTGCGTCACCTTATTTTTGGGCCAGGCCCATTTAACTTCGAAATACTTGATTATAGGCTATTTTTAGAGTCCGTATGTGTGGGGAAACAAGATTTAGGGTTGGTTTTGGACCCCTCCTCCAAGGGCCACGAAATTCCCCCCTCTCTCCTCCATATATACAACACTCATTGAGTCATAAGTACCATCGTCGTTGAGGATCATGGTCCGCTTGGTGGTGCACTCATAGGACTTGTGGCCTTGGCCTCCACATGTGAAGCATTTGAAGGAACTCGTCTTGACGGTCTGATCGGTTGGGGTAGATGATGATGAAGCTCTTGGCTTGAAGTTGCTCATTGTAGAAAGATGACTTGGGGTTGACAAAGCTTTCTTGTAACTCGACTTTTCGACGTTGCTTGTAGAAGGCTCTGTTGACGAAGGTGGTGTTGGAGTCGTTGAAGCTTGGGTGTTGGAGAAACCATATGACTTGGAAATACTTGATTATAGGCTGTTTTTATAGTCCGTATGTGTGGGGAAACAAGAGTTAGGGTTGGTTTCCGACCCCTGCTCCAAGGGCCACGAAATTCCCCCATCTCTCCTCCATATATACAACTCTTAGGGCATCATTTAGACTCTGGGTTTTGTTTAGATCAAAAGTTCGCCATAGCTGCAACTTCGCGTACTTCGTTTGTGTTCAACGACCAGACCAGGACGTCACAGAACCCCACCTTGATCAATAAAGCTTTCATATTATATTCACAATATCCAGATTGCAATCTCAGTTTCTTGCTTGTTCTTCGTTTGCTCGCAGGAAACAGACCCTCGTGTTCAGGTTGATCATGCTCCGGCGTGGTCAATAACCCGTCGGAAGTTGGTTTAGTGATTTCTAAGGCGCGACGTATCACACGTTTGTAGTCGGATCGTCAAGGTCGACTCCCACAGAGAACGATAGCCACATATCATAGGAACATCGGTACACCTTCGCCTCTATCAGATGCCATGTTACATAGGATTTCTTGTGACAATTATTTAGGTCACATCATGTTCAACAGTCCGCTTGACTTGTCATATGCTATGCATGAGATCAACCATATGTCATATTTGCAATCTCATCGTAGTGACTATGCATATGCTATTAAAATAAAACCCAATTTGCACATATGGCATGGATGACAAGCCCATGGTTATTGGCATTTTTTTCTTGTGATGATATTGATATGCTCCCTTTGCATCATCTATCTCATATGCCATGCCATGACAACCTAGCTTCGGATATGCATTGCTTTGGATGTTGTCCATTTTCTCCGTATGATGTTTCCAACATTTCTCATGAGGAGACCCCCATAGTTTCCTCATACATTTTAGGAGATTTTGATTCATCCCATTCATTGCAAGATCGCAATACTTGTGTGCACAATATGCTCCCCATGAATAAAAATGGTATTGTTGTGCCTTATACTTGTACGCTCAATTTGTGTCCCCATCGTGTCATACATAATAACTATTCTTTCATGATCGATGACATGTTCTTATACCATGCCTCAAATTTCTTTGAGCGATGCTTATCTTGTGCTAACTCTCATGTGCACATACACATCATGATGGATGATGTGTACATTTACCACACACACAATTTCTTTCATTTGTGTTTCTTTTGTGTAGGTACCCATGAATACTTGTCAACCTCGCAATCCCACGAGTTGACAAAACGAGCTGTAGAGAGCAATGATGATTTGGGATCTCATGGATTGTCTTTCCCACTGCTCTCTTCGCGTAAAGACTTCGCGCATTTCTTCTACATGGCCCTCACGTGGCTATGGGCTATTATCCATTACATATTATATGCCCATCTTGCCATGTTCACTTTGCATGATATGCTCATTCATATGCCTTTGACATGCATTTGTGACCCATGCTTTGCATTACACATGATGATTGATTCTAGTACTTGTATGTGTATTTGCAAGCTTAGTGGAGATATCATTTGTTACTGTCATGTTTGCTTTGTGCCCCATGCCTATGATGATACTATGATCTTGCTTTGTGTCCGTGCTTGCTTCAATGCCTATTATTTTCTCACGTGACATGATTGCCATGATTTCCTCTAGTATGTTGCATCTTCGCACTACCAGCTTGCACGACTTGATTACTGTGATTGCTTGCCTTGTTGCATCACCGATGATTCATACCTGCTCATTTCATGCGGTTGATGACAACCATTACAATGCTTTGCACGCGATTGTTATTGCTTCTTGTCATATATCTCCATGTGTTCCTCTCTCATGCTAGATGATTTTCCATGTATTGAGTGCAACTATGCCTTTAGTCTTGATAATGAGTTTGCCCCCATAGCATTCTCGCATATATTTGGAGATTTTGACATATTTCTTGTGAAGCATACTTGTATTACCTCTTTGCACCATATACCTAGTGCGATGAATATTGCCATTGTTGGAGCATATTATTCATGCACTTGTGCTTCTAATGGTTATGTGCAAGAGAAGAGAACCATCATGATGGATGATGTGTTTATCTACCATGCGCATACGTTCTTTCTTTTGTTGTGTGCATGTGTAGGATACTTGTACTTCATATCAACTTCCACGTCACGTGAGTTGATAATCCGAGCTCTTGAGAGCGAACCACCTTCTACCATGACGATTCTACATCGCACTTGATTGTACTTCGGCATTGTGAAGGACGCGTAAGGACACGCCTACAAGGTGACATATTTCTTGAGCATGGATATGACGGATCATACTACTTGAGTTGCTTGCACCATGAGACTTATTGTTCATCTTGGACCACTTGATTGCACACATGTTAGAGATCTTGCTTTGACTTGTCATTTTTATCGTTCCATGCATCATGATATATATGCCTTGTGTGTTGCATCCAATTCTTGGATTACTTGCTCCTCTCATATGCTTGGTTGCAACAATGTCATCACTTCACATATGCCATGTCCCATTGATTGCTACATGCTTGCCTTGATTGCCTCACACATGATGAACAATTGCTCTTTCCATTGTGTTGAGTGCCACACGATATTCACTACACCCCATGCACATTATGCTTGGATTGTCTTGCACTTGACCAATGTGTTTAGACACTTCATTTTATTTGGTGTTGTGAATGTTTCCTATGCCTACCATAGACCTTTCATTGAGCAATTTGTGAATGCTTGCTATGAACTTGAGGTAGATGCTTCTTCTCCTGTCACACATATTTGCATCACTACCTCACATTCACATGTTTGTTCCCATGATTTCATTGCTTGTGCTCGATTGATATGCTTACATGCCATGTCACAATCCTTTGTCACACCATATGCTTTGCATGAGGACGACACTTGTTTGGTGAATAACCTCTTGAATGCTTGGTTTTGCACTAATGCTTACCACATTTGTTTTTCCAAGTGTTTGTTGTCCTTACTCCTTTTCAAGGAATCACAATACAGTGCGACATTGGAGAGTGCCCATTTCGACCTTCAAGATGACAAGTACTTGGTGAACGTCCACTTCTACATGGCGAAGCCGTCTCTTTCCAATGGTGATTTGGTTTTCGATCCGAGGTCGGATCTTTCCCAAGGGAGGGGAGATGATGCGGAGCATGCTACGGACATGACCATGTCAAGAGTCTGTTTGGCAAGTGACACGTGTGACATCTACTTCACATACATAAAGATGATTCATCTCCTTTACACGTGCTCACTTGACCCCTTCGAGGATGGTATACTACTTGACACTTCTCCCGTGTGCATGCATAGGTATTCCCGGAGCTTCACAGATGTTGAGGAGGAGTGCAAGCGGCAAGGAACAACTACACCATCCGCGAGGGAAGCCTGGAAGCGATGACGGAAGAAGACGGAGCTGCTGAAGCTACAACAGTCGGACATCCGGTGCCTGTGCAGCCTCCAAGGAGCTGCACCAACAGACGACCGAAGCATCAGCGGCCGGACAGCCGGCCCGTGTGCCCGGACATCCGGCACCATGCCAACTCCCGCACATCCGGCCTCTCCCCAGAAATCTGGCATCGACGACAGAACACACCAGAAGTTTGGCCACTTCAGCCCGGACATCCGGACCGAGCCCCGGACATCCGCGCCTGTGCAGCCTCCAAGGAGCTGCACCAACAGACGGCCGAAGCATCAGCGGCCGGACATCCGGCCCGTGTGCCCGGACATCCGGCGCCATGCCAACTCCCGGACATCCGGCCTCTCCCCAGAAATCCGGCATCGACGACAGAACACACCAGAAGTTTGGCCACTTCAGCCCGGACATCCGGACCGAGCCCTGGACATCCGTCGCCTCCTGAAGCCCCGGACATCCGCTCCCCAGCCCAGACATCCAACACTTGCGCGTGCACAGCCGGGCCAGAAGCCCATGTATCCCCTCCTCACTTACCCCTTTGTGGCATTAGACTATATATACTCCTCCACCTCCTCCTAGTTAGGGTTAGCAAAGTAGTAGCTCATTTTGAGATAGAGCTTTGCGCCTCCATTATGGATCTACTCCAAGAGAGAGACCGCGGCCCCTCTTTGGAGAAGATCCCCTTGGATTCAAGATCCTCTCTTGGGTGGCCCCCTTTAAGACCTCCTCATGGAGATGAACCCTACCTTGTATCTTTCCCTTTGTTGTTCATGTACCTTGTGGATCTTGTGTGTTTGATTGTCTAGTGGATGTGTGATTGGACTTGTTCTTGAGTGTTTCCCCTTGTGATTTCTCTCTGTTCTTCCCCACGTTCTTCGTGTTCTTAGTTGGGATCTGCTCCTTTCGTGAAAGATCGGCCGTATAGGGTTCCACCCTACATTAGCTTCCACCATAACTTCCGCAAAACCACCATAGCCTTCCGCAACCTAACCAATTTTGTTCCCCTTAGCATTAGTGGTTGTTTGAGTTGTGATTCGAGTCTCCTAAGGTGTTTAGGCTACTTAGGGATGGTTGCTTCTTCATCAACCACCACCACCACCATAACTTCCGCATAGGCTTGACCACCATACACTTCCGCCACCGCAACTTAAACCAATTTTGTTTGTGTTGTGAGTTGTGTCTCCTAAGGTGTTTCGGCTACTTAGGGACCGTTCTTCCAACTCCGACACCATGTATAGTCCACCACCTTACCTTCCATTTCCGCATTGCGTACTACACAACCCATCATTGCCATTCCGTAATTCCATTGAGATTCAACAAAACCACCACCACATCCCGCTACCACCATTTGACATTTGCCTTTGAGATTTTGAGTTCGCTGTTTTCCCGTTTCCTAAGGTGTTTCGGCTACATATGGACGAGTCTCCATCATCTTGGTATCTACATCAAGAACACCGCCACTCATCATCACCGCGGACGGTAACGTCCATATCATCTTGGTATCGTGGTATCCATCCATTGTATATTCTCCGTGCCATTACATTGTTAACCCCTAGCCCATTTTGCGTCACTTGCCTATCGAGACTAGCCATTTGAGTATTGCCGCAAATGTTACTTGTGCACATTAGTGGTCTACACCTTCCATTACATACATACCTTATTATATTGGTATCATCATATCATCTCTTGTGCCTCAAGTTTGTTCCCGCATATACCCAATCGCTATCTTGGTTTGTGCATTCCGCACCATGGCCATATACAAAAAAGAATAAGCTTTTAAGCAAAGAAAAAGAGAAAGTGCAAAGAAGCTTGTAAGCAATAGCCATAGCATCAAAGCTCATTGCATATAAGATTGTCATATCCGATCATCTGGGATCATCTTGTGCTAAAGCACCGGAACATACATACATATCATACTTGGGATAAAAGCTCATACATTTTGCATCTTATAGGTTGTGCACAAGTGTCATATCCGCCTATTGAGCAATCGTGCTAGCATCTCTCTTGAGTTGTGCAACATGAGCATTTTCCGTGGATTCCACATTTTGTGCTCATCCTTTGTGGCATGACTCCATTTATCTATCCATGTGTGTGTTTCCGTGTGCCATTCATTGCTATTGGTATACTTGTTTCACTTGTGAATTTGTGAATCTCTTTCAACATTATTGACTCTAGCTAACATTTTGCATCAAATTTTTGTGCCACTATCCTCACCGAGCTCCACCATAAGCCTTATTTGTGTAGGTGTGAGAAACCGACAAGAATTGGTACCAATTTTGCTATTTCCTTATTACATCATTGAGTTATCATTGATCCATCTTCAACATCGGTCAAGCTACATTTGGTATAGTTCTTCTCCTTTCTCCACTCATATTTGCTCGAGTATTGTGATGGATAGGCAAGGCATTTCATCTCCAGTCTTCCACAACAACGACGGCATGAACAACTACATCACCAAAGCGTCAATCTTCGATCTACAATGACAAATGCAAGGCGCACAATCAAGATTGCGAGAGCGCATCAAGAACTTCTCCATCGGCATTCGTCACTCTGAAGCAAGGAAAAGGGACTACATCGACACCAAGCTTTCCGCACAAACGGAGGAGCAAGATGCAAGGATGGAGGAGATTTGGACCTTGTTGATCAACCGTTCTTCCCCTTCATCATCCTCAAGGCGGTGACATTCAAGTCACAAGTCTTTGGAGTGCAAAAATGATGCAAGCGCAAGTCGTCCACGTCCACATCTCCATGGCGACCACCATCACGTTCGTGATCCACATCGTCATGAAGGGCAAGTCACCTCCAAGCATCATGTGCACGACGACGACGAATGCCATCGAGCTCAAGCACGACAACGACACCATCATCATGAAGATGCTCGCTAAGCACAAATGCACAAGTCCCAACAAGCCCTACATCACGCCAAGGCCAACCTACATGAGCATAAGAGAAGACCGCGAGACAAGAACCACCAAGACGGAGCTACAGCTACACCAACCACTTTTGCATCTTTGCCAAGTGTTCTCAAGGCATCTTCGCCTTCGGGCGTACGTCATCTTTGCCTACTTCCCATGAGTTCGCCTACATCAACATCTTCACAAATGAGGCGACCACCTACAAGCGAGGGCGACACTTCCATCTTCGGAAGCCCCTCAAGGAAGATGGCCGAGCATGGGAAATTCCCATCGGTCATGGAGATGAGCTACGAGGTGCCACATCATATGGGCCTCCAACAACAAGACGATGACAAGAAGGTCGCGCAAGGGCCATCCCCTTCGACCACGTCAACGAGCATGAACCTCTTAAACTACATGAAGACGGTGCCCTAAAAGGACTCATTCCACGAGTCAAGCTATGAGACCGCAAATGAGACCTTATCTTGGGTTTTAGAGGAGAGTGATGATGTGCCATCTTCGGCCTTCATCCACGGCTATGACTACGACATGATTGAGCATGGAGACATTTGCACCTACATCTCTCCGACCCCCACATATCATGAGATGACCCAATTGCCATGTGAGGAGAGCCACCACCCCATGGGTGAGATGAGTGACTCCACCATATGTGACATTAAGTGCATTTCCTATGAGAGGATGAGTGTGACCACCACTAGCCCCACACATGAGAGCATACCACACACCCTATGTGAGGTTGAGAGCCATTTGAGTGACTCCACCCACCATACGAGTGAGAGCATCGAAGAGGGAGTGAGTGAGCCACAACACTTAGTGAGTGAGTTAGTTGACACGGTACGTGAGGCAACTATGACTTCTAACGACGTAACCTCTACTCCGACTGTGTTTTCTTTGGTGCTAGGTCTCCTACACGATGACATGCCTATCCTTGACGAGTCCATACCTCCAATGGAGACGACGATGGCCACGGTGGAAGAAGATGCACCCCCCACATGGTTCCATCAAGGTGAAGATGAACACGCCTTGGTCTTCAACACCTCACCTACAACACATGAGCGATGCTCCAAATGTAACATAGGTGATGGTACTTGTCTTGTCCCACTAGTGGACTATCTCACCAATGATTGCTTGCATGATGTTGATCCACCTATTCCCATGCCTCATGCTAGTGTGACTTCCTCATGTCATGACTTACCCATTTATGATGAATATGATGATGATCATGTTGAGTTGCCTAGTTGTGATGCTATGGTCCATAGGATATCATGTGAAAATTATTTTGGTCACATCATGTTCGACAACCCTTTAACATTGTCATATGCTAATAATGAGATATCCCATATTGCATCATTTCAATCTCAACATAGTAACTATGCATGCCCCATTAAAATCAATCCCATTTGCACTTATGGAATAGATGACGAGATGATGGTCCTTGGCTTTTGTTTTTCATGTGATCATATTGCCATGCTTCCTTTACATGATTTGCGCAATTCATCTACTATACCATGCCATGATCACATTGTTCCAAATATGCTTTGTTTTGGATGTTGTCAATATTCTCCAAGTGATGTTTCCATTAATGCTCATGAGGAGGCCCCCATAGTTTCCTCATACATATTAGGAGATTTTTATGCATTCCATACTTTGCATGATTCCCATAATTCCATGCACCATATGCATTACATGAATAACAATGCTCTACATATTTCTCATGATGCATTACATAATTTGAGTCTCCATTATGATATACATAATAACAAACCTCTCATGATGGATGACATGTTTCTATATCATGCATGTCATTTATTTGAGCATTGCATATTTTGTGCTAACCAACACAAGCACGTGTGCATCATGATGGATGATGTGTACATATACCACGCACACACAATTTTCCCTTTCTCTTTGTTTTGTGTAGGTACTCATGAACAATTGTCAACCTCACAATCCCATGAGTTGATGAAATGAGCTCTTGAGAGCAAATGATGTGGAGCATCTTACGGACATCACCATGTCAAGAGTCCGGTTGGCAAGTGACATGTGCGACATCTACTTCACATACACAAAGGTGAATCATCTCCTTTTCACGTGCTCACTTGACCCCTTCAAGGATGGTATACTACTTGACACTTCTCCCGTGTGCATGCATAGGTATTGTCGGAGCTTCACGAATGTCGAGGAGGAGTGAACGCACCAAGGAATGACTACACCATCCGCGAGGGAAACATGGAAGAGAAGACAAAAGAAAGGATAAGAAGACGGAGAGGCTGCTGAAGTCTGGCCGGACATCCGGGCCTCCGTCCGGATCATCCGGGCTCAGCCGGATCATCCGGGCCGACCCCGGATCATCCGGGTAATCCATACACTGCGACGGCCGAACCTTGCAGAATCTACTCGGCGGAGCCGGATCATCCGGACGATGCCCGAATCATCCGGACCCCCATCCGGATCATCCGCCCCTTGCCTGCGTGCATGACATGGGCCGAGGCCCGTGTACCCATTCGCCCCTCACTTACCCCTTCGCCCACTAGACTATATATAGACCTCCTCCACCTCCTTTCTATGGTTAGCAAAGTAGTAGCTCATTAGATATATGATGTAGGGTGGAACCCTATACAACCGATCTTTCACGAAAGTAGCAGATCCCGCAAAGAACACGAGGGAAAACACGAGGGGGAACATGGGATAATCACTAAAACCAACAAGAAATAGTCAAACATATGCTAGATCCGAGTACACATAGATATCACATGGTCCACGGTCAACTAAGGACGATACAAGTAGCACGATCTTCTCTGTGAGGAGGTCTTGAGGTTCTTCCTGTGAAGGGGTCTTGAATCCGCTTGGGGGATCTTCTCTGAGGAGGCGCTATCTCTAAGGAGAAGGTAACCAAGTGGACGAGCAAAGCTCTCACACAAAATATGAGCTAATCCTTTGCTAACCCTAACTAGGAGGAGGGAGAGGTCTATTTATAGTCTTAGTGTAAAAGAGGGGCGAAGTGGAGAGGTACATGGGCTTCGGACCAAAACTGGACGCAGCCAGTGATGCGGAGCATCCTATGACCATCCCCATGTACACTACAACTCCTCCCCAAGCCGCTAGTGCCCACATGTTGAGACCTCAGGCATACGCCATTGGACATAAAGTGAACTCCCTCCTTTCTGAATCTTCCCTTTCCGCATGTAAGACATGGATGCTACCTCAAGCGTGGACCTTATGCATACTCAGGTCCATCCAAGGAGATCATGGAGAGCCTAAGGACCAAGGCCAAGTGTGCGCGGGAGCAAGGGATGGAGAGCCAGCTGCTACAGCCCGAGCGATACTACTGCCCACACCAAGTGGTACTACCGCTGAAGGCCCACAAGCGGTACAACCGCTCAACCACCGCCCAACAAACCGGCCAAGCTTCTGTGATCGAGCGGTGCAAGGCCGGTGCAGCACCAGTTTATCCTGGTAACAGCCACCTGACCGGTACAACTGCCCCAAGCACCGGTACAACCGCTGAGCACATCCGGAAGCACCTCCAGGAACCGGTACTTGAGCGCCCAGCGGTACAACCACCCCCATGACCGGTACTACCGCCCTGCCTGTGCGCAGTGAAAGGGGTTTCACCCCATGTATTGCCCAACTTACCCCTTGGACTATATATACTTGTCCCTTAGCTCTGTACTAGGGATAGCAAAGTAGTAGCTCATTAGAGATAGAGCTTTGCTCATCCACATCGGATCTACTCCACGAGAGAGACCGCGGCCCCTCTTCGGAGAAGAACCCTTTGGATTCAAGACCCCCCTTTGGGCGGCCCCTTCAAGACCTCCTCACGGAGAAGAACCGGCTACCTTTGTATTGTCCTTTTTGGTCGTGGATCATGTGATCTCTTATGTACTCGAGGATCTAGCATATGTGCGACTATTTCTTGTTGGTTTGAGTGTTTCTCTTTGTGCCCCTTTGTGATTTCCCCTCGTGTTTCCCCTCGTGTTCTTCGTGTTCATCGCGGGATCCGCTCCTTTCGTGAAAGATTGGTCCCTAGGGTTCCTACCCTACATCATCTTGGTATCATGAGCCACGTTGATCACGATTTCGGAGCCTCCCCTCTTCGTTTTCTAGCTTGATTTTGTTGTTTTTCGTCCTAATTTCGAAAATCCCCACCAAAATCGCCCCATTTTTTTTGTGATTTGTTGGTGCGATGAAGTTTTGTTGGATTTGATCCATGGATTTGCTTGGTTTCAAGTGGATCTAGCATATCCCCAAGTTTTCCCACCTTCCATCCACGAAATCTCCGCAATTTTGCCCCCAAAATCAGCCATTTCCGCCCCAAGTTCATCCCCGATCCAGATCTGAGAATTTTTTCCGACACCAGTGGTACAACCGGCCCCCAAGGCGGTACTACCACTCCCCCATATCCTGACACTTCTGCCAGCCAATTCTGGAACTCCAGGACACTCCAGGAGCGGTACAACCACCCTTACAAGCTGTACTTCTGCCCCTCCCAGTTTCAGACTCGGCTGATTGACAGTTTTGACCATAACTTCCACTTCCAGAATCCGATTTTTGAGTTCTTTAGCTCGTTGAGTAGCTATTGACATCCTCTATCCCTCTACATAGGTTTCAACACCTTTTGACTCCATCAAATTTTTGGAACTTTGGCATCTTTGCCTAGGGCTTCTACCACATCCTCCGCAAAACCACCGTAGCCTTCCACAACCTAACCAATTTTGCTCCCCATAGCATTAGTGGTTGTTTGAGTTGTGATTTGAGTCTCCTAAGGTGTTTACGCTAATTAGGGACGGTTTCTTCTTCATCAACCACCACCATGACTACCACATAGTCTTGCCCACCATACACTTCTGCCACACCAACTTAACCCAATTTTGTTTGTGTTGTGAGTTGTGTCTCCTAAGGTGTTTCGGCTACTTAGGGACCGTGCTTCCAACTCCGACATCGTGTATAGTCCACCACCTTACCCTCCATTTCTGCATTGCGTACTCCACAACCCATCATTGCTATTTCGCAATTCCATTGAGCTTCCACAAAACCACCACCACATCCCACTACCACCATTTGACGTTTGCCTTTGAGATTTTGAGTTTGTGGTTTTTCCATTTCCTAAGGTGTTTCGGCTACTTAGGGACGAGTCTTCATCATCTTGGTATCTCCATCAAGATCACCGCCACTCATCATAGCCACGGACGGTAACCTCCATATCATCCAACCATTTTATATTCCCTTGCCATTGCATTGATAACCCCTAACCCATTTTGCGTCACTTGCCTATTGAGACTAGCCATTTGAGTATTGCCGGCAACGTTACTTGTGCACATTAGTGGCCTACACCTTCCATTACATACATACCATATCATATCATCTCATGTGCCTCAAGTTTGTTCTCTCATATGCACAATTGCTATCTTGGTTTGTGCATTTCGCATTGTGGCCATATACAAAAAAAGAATAAGCTTTTAAGCAAAGAAAAAGAGAGAGCAAAGAAGCTTGTAAGGAATAGCCATAGCACCATACCACATTGCATATAAGATTGTCATATCCGATCATCTTGGATCATCTTGTGCTAAAGCACCGGAAAATCATACACATAGGATACTTGGGATAGAACGTCCTTACATTTTGCATCTTATGGGTCGAGCTAGGGCCATCCCCTTCGACCACGGCGACGAGCGCGAACCTCTTCAAAAACATGAAGATGGCGCCCATATTGGACTCATACTCCGAGTCAAGCTACGCGACCGCACATGAGAATTATCTTTGATCTTAGAGGAGAATGATTGAGCATGGAGACATTTGCACCTACATCTCTCCTACACCCACCTATGATGAGATGCCCCAATTGCCATGTGAGGAGAGCCATCACCCCATGTGTGCGATGAGTTACTCCACCATACGTGTCATTGAGAGCATTTCCTATGAGAGGATGAGTGTGACCACCACTAGCCCCACACATGAGAGCATACCACACACCCTATGTGAGGTTGAGAGCCATTTGAGTGACTCGACCAACCATATGAGTGAGAGAATCTGAGAGGGAGTGAGTGAGCCACAACAGTTAGTGAGTGAGGTAGTTGACACGGCATGTGAGGCCACTTTTATTTCTCACGACTTAACCTCTACTCCTAGTGTGTTTTCTTCTTTGGTGCTAGGTCGACACGCCTATCCTCGACGAGTCCATGCCTCCAATGGAGACAATGATGGCCATTTGAGTTTGAGAGCATTCCACACATCCTATGTGAGTTTGAGAGCCATTTGAGTGACTCCACCATCCATATGAGTGAGAGCATCATACTGGGAGTGAGTGCTCCACAACACTGAGTGAGTGAGGTAGTTGACATGCCATGTGAGGCCACTATGATTTCTAACAACTTAACCTCTACTCCGAGTGTGTTTTCTTCTTTGGTGCTAGGTCTCCTACATGACGACATGCCTATCCTCGACGAGTCCAAACCTCAATGGAGACGATGATGGCCATGGTGGACAATGATGCACCCCCCACATGGTTCCATCAAGATGATGATGACCACTACTTGGTCTTCGACACCTCACCTACCACACATGAGCAATGCTCCAAAGGTAACATAGGTGATGGTGCTTCTCTTGCCCCACTAGTGGACTATCTCACCAATGATTGCTTGCATGATGTGTATCCACCTATTCCCATGCGTCATGCTAGTGCGACTTCTTAATGTCATGACTTACCTATTTATGATGAATATGATGATGAGCATGTTGATTTGCCTAGTTGTGATGCTATGCTCCATAGGATATTATGTGAAAATTCTATTGGTCACATCATGTTTGACAATCCTTTGAACTTGTCATATGCTATGAGTGAGATCTCCCATATTGCATCATTACAATCTCAACATAGTGACTATGCATGCCCCATTAACATAAATCCATTTGCACTTATGGCATAGATGACGAGATGATGGTCGTTGGCTTTTGTTTTTCATGTGATGAAATTGCCATGCTTCCTTTACATGATTTGCACAATTCATCTACTATGCCATGCCATGATCACAATGTTCCAAATATGCATTGTTTTGGATGTTGTCAATATTCTCCGTGTGATGTTTCCAATAATGCTCATGAGGATACCACCATAGTTTCCTCATACATATTAGGAGATTTTGATGCTTTCCATACTTTGCATGATTCACATAATTGCATGCACCATATGCATTACATGAATAACAATGCTCTACATATTTCTCATGATGCATTACACAATTTGAGTCTCCATTATGCTATACATAATAACAAACCTCTCATGATGGATGACATGTTTCTATATCATGCATCTCATCTATTTGAGCATTGGATATTTTGTGCTAACCAACACAAGCACGTATGCATCATGATGGATGATGTGTACATATACCACGCACAAACAATTTTCCCTTTGTCTTTCTTTTGTGTAGGTACTCACGTATACTCATCAACCTCTCATTCCCTAGAGTTGACGAAATGAGCTCCTGATAGCAAAGATGACTTGGGATCCCATGGACTTTTCTTACCACTGGTATTTTCGCGCAACGACTACGCGCATCTCTTCTACTTGGCTCTAACACGACTATGGGATATATATCACTTGTGTCCTTATGCCCATTATATTGTGTTCACTTTTCATGATATGCTTGTTTCTATGTCTTTGCCATGCAATTGTGACCCTTGCTTGCACTTGCCCGTGATTCATCCTTATACTCCTATGTGTATTTGCATGCTTGGTGGAGATCCTTGTTGCTATTGCCATGTTTATCATATGCCTCATGCTATTGATGCTTGTTGTGTTGGGAGAGTCACGATGTCCTATTGCTATTTACATATGGCCTCTCACCAATACATTGATGATATTTTGCTCATATATTCTTTTCATGCTTGTGCTATGTCATGTGAATTATTCATGCACACTATTTGCACCCATGACATGCTTGCCATGATCCCTTCTAGTATGTTGCATCTTTGCACTACTAGCTTGCTTAACTTGATCACTATGATTGCTTGCTTTGTCGCATCACCCATGTTCCACTATTACTCACTTTCTTGGGTTGATGACATTTATGTTCATGCCTCTCATATGATACATCTTGTTCATTGTTGCTAGCCTCCAATTGTTGCATCTATGCTTATAGATCTTGGAGACTTGGACAGTTTACTTGTGATGCATGCTTGCTTGATTGCACCTATTGTATTTGGTTGTTCTTGCATCATATGCCTCCACACTATGAAATGCTCCCTTGTCCTTTCTTATGATGAGCATGATGCATACACTTGTCAGGTATCTTACCACATGAATGATAGGTTTTGCACTTTCGCTTACCTCATTTGTTTTTTCGAGTGTTTGTCATGTTCTTTCGTTTTGAAGGATTCACAAGATGGTACCATCACGAGACAACTTGGTCATGTGAAGGCATACACGAAGCGTGAGACCAACATTTTTGACATTCTCATAAAGGTGAACTCATTCCCTTTGAGCCATCCTCAAATACGCATATTGGGTGGGTCACTCTTCATTGTTGTTTCCTTCTTGTTGTCTACATGATCCATCTCGTGAACGCAGGAACGACATTGGAGATTGGCTCTATGGACCTTCACATTGAGGAGCACTCGGATTTATTGGATTCACCTCCGGAACTCCACTCGTGCCACAACATCGAGCATTGGCACATCAACACTCCTTTGACACATTGCACCAACACCTCCATATTTGTTGATTGTGCTTACACATGTCATGCTCGATGGACATATCATACACATGACAAATTTGCATCTTATGTATGGATTGACTCACATTATGATTGCCTTGTTGCATCTTGTATTCCCATGTCACCCATGATATATGAGCTTGTGCACTTCCTTAGCAAATTTGTTGTGATCTTCCTTGATGGCATATTCATACATCATGAGCATCTTACCTGCCATCAATTGCATGATATATTATCCATATTGAGCATCCATTACCATATTCATGCTTTTGATAAACCGTCTCACTATGACATCATTTTGCATCGTGGTTGCATTGATCATATTCATAACACATTTGTGTACACAATGATTGCTTTTGCTCCCATGCATGCTTTGGATACCATTCCATATCTTTTGGATAAGCTCCATGCACCTTGTCATAATCGATCTTGTCGCACAGACTCATTCTTACATGATGGACACTTTGTGTGCACTAACCTTTGTATTTCCAAGTGTCGTTTGTGTTTGCTATTTTGCATGTGTACCACTCGGGAGACACCTTGGAGTACTTGGATTGCACCATGTCTTCCACTTCGTCCAACTACAAGTCCGTCCACGACAACCGTTTCCATGGTGATGAGGTTCTCGATCCGAGATCGGATCTTTCCCAAGGGAGGGGAGATGATGCGGAGCATCCTATGATCATCCCCATGTACACTATGACTTCTCCCCAAGCCCCTAGTGCTCACATGTTGAGACCTCAAGCATACACCATTGGACACAAGGTTAACTCGCTCCTTTCCGAATCTTCCCTTTCCGCGTGTAAGACATGGATGCTACCTCAAGCGCGGACCTTATGCATACTCAGGTCCATCCGAGGAGATCATGGAGAGGCTAAGGACCAAGGCCAGGTGTGCGCGGGAGCAAGGGAAGGAGAGCCAGCTGCTATAGCCCGAGCGGTACTACCGCCTACACCAAGCGGTACTACCGCTGAAGGCCCACAAGCGGTACAACCGCTCAACCACCGTGTGACGCCCTCGATTCAATCATACACGCAAATGTGTACGATCAAGATCACGGACTCATGGGAAGATATCACAACACAACTCTAGACACAAATTAAAATAATACAAGCTTTATATTACAAGCCAGGGGCCTCGAGGGCTCGAATACATAAGCTTGAAAACACAAGAGTCAGCGGAAGCAACAATATCTGAGTACAGACATAAGTTAGACAAGTTTGCCTTAAGAAGGCTAGCACAAAAGCAACAACGATTGAAAAGGCAAGGCCTCCTACCTGGGAGCCTCCTAACTACTCCAGGTCGTCAGCGGCCGTCACGTAGTAGTAGGCATCCTCCGGGTAGTAGTAGTCATCAGTGGTGTCGTCTGGCTCCTGGGATCCGTCATCTGGTCGCAACAATCGGGTATGGGGAAAAAGAGGTAGCAAAGCAGCCGTGAGTACTCATCCAAAGTACTCGCAAGACTTACATCAGATCTAAACAAAGTATGCATCTGTATCAAAGGAAATGGGTTGTATCTGTGGACTAAACTGCAGAATGCCAGAAAAGAAAGGGAAAGCCTAGCCTATCGAAGACTAGCATCTTCAAGCATCTTCAAGCATCTTCAAGCATCTTCCAGCATATAGAAGAGTATAGATCAACATAATGTAAAGTAGTAGTAGTGTTATCAACCTCGGCCAGACATCCTTTCTCGACTCCCAGCGAGAAAGCAATCCCAGAGCCATACTATCCATTTCTCATAACCATGTCTCATCTCAAGTATCCAATTCTAGTTGTATCGATCGGGATACAACTCCAAGTGTCCGTTATTGTAGGACAGGCTATCAATAGATGTTTTCTTCCCTGTAGGGGTGCACCAACTTACCCACAATGCTCGATTAACTCTGGTCGGACACACTTTCCTGTGCCATGCCCGGCCTCGGCCAAATAATACGCCGCAACCCTACCTAGGCTTAATAGAGAGGTCAGCACGCCGGACTAAACCTATTCCCCCAGGGGTCATGGGCCATCTCCCCGGGAAATCTTGCGCGTTGCATGGGTGCCCGGTGAGCAGACCTAGCTACCTCCTTCAACAAGGCAGGAGCTTACCAGTCCAACCCGGCGCGCGCCGCTCAGTCGCATGATGTCTATTAAGCTTCGGCTGATACATATGACGCAGAACGCCCATACAATGCCCACGTGATGGTTAGTGCTATCAGGCCAGAGGCCCCTCGGATCAAATATCCAAATCGTAGTGGATTAGGAACGCGAGGTAACAAGCAGAGACTCATGAAAGATGTGACATCGTTGCCCCGTCTAGACTACTTGCGACAAGGGCTAAGAATACCCGGCCACGCCTCGTAAGTATCTCGCGGGCACCTTCCAGGTCAACCCGACTCCAGATCACTCGCAATTAAGCTCACGCGGGTACCCCTCAGGGCCGACCCGTCTTTAATAACATGGCTCAGTGCAAAGTCATAGTAACCATAGTAACTGTGTGTCTAACACCATGGGGAAAACCCGAGGAATCACCCCCGGTGATTTCCACTCGATGTAATCATCAAGGTGAACATAAGAGGATCCACCCTCGAGGTTCACACTTGAGGGGTTGCATGACAGAGCCGTATCGGAAGTGGTTAAGGAGGAAATCACCCTCGTTGACCTCGACCGTATAACTACACTACATAGATCTCATCAGGAGTGATGTAAGAGGCTCCACCCTCGGCACTCGATGGTAACTCTGCAGATTCATACAACTAGGGGGTGATGTGCGGTGTCGGGGCCTGTATGTCGATCACGTTCATCGAGTCAATGAACATAAAGCGGGGGAGCTGGGACAAGGTGGGGGTCACTGATGGATCTCTAACCAACCTATACTAAGTAGTTTAGAATAAGCAGGTAAGGTATGAAAGCAGGTAACAAAAATAGGCTATGCATCAGGGTAGGATCATACATAAATCAGTAGCAGTTCTAATGCAAGCATGAGAGGGAAAGAAATGGGCGATATCGGAATGCTCAAGGAGGGTTTGCTTGCCTAGTTGCTCTGGCAAGGAGGGGTCGTCGTCGACGTAGTCGATCACAGGGGCAGCATCGGTCTCGGGGTCTACCGGAGAGAAGAGGGGGAAGAAACAGTAAATATAAAGCAAACATAGCACCACAAAGCATAACATGGCAATAAGATGTGCCGGGTGTGACCTAACGTGGTAGGAGGTGATACCGGCGAAGGGGGAAAACATCCGGGAAAGTATCCCCGGTGTTTCGCATTTTCTGACAGATGAACCGGAGGGGGAAAGTTGCGTGTTCACTATGCTAGGGATGCATGGCAGACGAACGGGCTGCGAATCCGGGTTCGTCTCGTTGTTTTGAGCAACTTTCATGTACAAAGTTTTTTGATCCAAGCTATGATTTAATTTCTATGAATTTTCAAAGATTTAAAAAAATTCTGAAATTTCTTATTTAAATTTTATTTCAAAAAAATTCGCCAGTTAAAACTGGGTGCACCTGGTGCAGTGCACCCAGGGGTGCACCAGAGACTGACCGGTGGGGCCCTGTTGACTTGGTCAACTGCCCAATCAGCTGGTCAACTTGGCCAGTTGACCAGTCAACTGGAGCCATGGGGCCCGCTGGCAGCGACCCGGGGCGGCCCTGGCCAGTGCCACGTCGGCGGCAGTGGCTAGCGAGGGAGGAGAGTGCGGGCACCAGTGGGCAGGGGCCATGTGGGCGGTGAGGCGAGCGGGGGGGAGGCAGTGGCGAGCCGGGCGACGCGGCTGGGCGCGCGCGCGGATAGGCGCGCGGTCGGAGGAGCCGCTGGAGGCGTGCTAGAGCAGCGGCAGCGCTAGCGGGCAGCGGTGGTGAGTGGCGGGGCTGGAACGACGGCGAGCTGCGCGCGCGAGGGCAGCAGCCGCGGGCGACGCAGGGCATGGCCGGGCGCGGGTCAGCCGGTGCCAGGCACGTCGGGGCTGCTGCAGGCGATGCGCAGAGAGGGGCGGGACGGACGACGCGGGTGGGCGAACGGGACGTGGCCGGCAGAGCACAGGTATCGGCGGGCTGTAGTAGCGCGGCGGCGGCAGAAGAGGGGGGCGGGGATCGCGCTAAGAGGCACGGGAGGAGGCGCGGACGGCTGGGAGGCCTCCTGGCAGTGCTACAGGCACGAAGCCGCGCTCAAAAGCGAGCTCGGCCGGTGGTGATCAAAATGGAGAGGCTCAGCAGCGGCGACGAGTTCAGCTACGGCGGCAACGATGGCCTACGGGCACGGGAAATGACAGGGGAGTAGGGGGAGGAGAGGGAGGTGCTCACAAGGCGCCTGTAGAGGAGCAGACTAGGCTTGGGGGAGGCCTGGGGCAAATGAACAGCGTCGGTGGAGCTCCAGCGTCCCGAGGAGGAAGACAACGGCGTGGCTGCGATGCAGTGATCCCCTACTCGGACTCGTGGTCGAGGACGATGTAGCGGAAGCGGGCGGATCTCGTGGACTCGACGGAGAGGCAAGAGGATGCCGGCGGCTATGCGGATGACGACGGCGCAGCCATGGCAGCGCTCGGGCTCCGGTCTAGATCGAGAAAGGGAGCGAGGGGAGAGGGGAGGGGGAACTGGGGATCTAGGGTTCGTCTAGGAGGCCGAGGTGGTCTTATACGCGCAGGGGAACGACGGAGAGGCACGGGATGGCCGCCACGGGACCAGGGGCGCCATGGGATGGCCACCACGACGCCCCCTGCTTTTGTAGCGTGAGGAGAGAGAGGACTGGGGTGTGGGCTGGGCTTGTTTTTGTTGCTAGTTGGGCCAATACCCAGTGGGACAGGGGCTGGGATGTAGGTTTGGGTCTATAGGGAAAAGATGTTGGGGCTTTTCTCCTTTTCTTTTGTTTTCTTAAACTTTACTGTTTTAGTTTTTAGCCCATGTTTTGCATTTAGTTGTTCCACCAAACAACCTTTAGTAAAATGTGAAACATGCCATATAAATACTATACAATATTCTTAGATGGCACCAAAAAGTTTGGGCTCAAAAGGAGTTGTCTAACCATTTTTAGAAACTAAAAAGGCAAATTTAATTATTGTTGGACCACTAAATAAAATTCCGATGGCACTTTGGGAATCCAAAATAGGTTGGTTCCAACATGACAAATATCCAGGGATTATTTGCCACACTTTGAACATTTTAGTTTTCATGTTTGGCAAATTTGAATTTTGGACTTTAGTTTGAACGTGAATTTGAATTAAGGTCTGGATCAAGTGAGGATTAGCAACAGTAACATGATGACGTGGCACCATTAAAAGGGGATTACTGTAGCATGACACTGGGGGTGTTACACACCGCCCAATAACCGGACAAGCTTCTGTGATCGAGCGGTGCAAGGCCGGTGCAACACCGGTTTATCCCCGTAACAGCCACCTGACCGGTACAACCGCCCCAAGCACCGGTACAACCGCTGAGCACATCCAGAAGCACCTCCAGGAACCGGTACCTGAGCGCCCAACGGTACAACCGTCCCCATGACCGGTACTACCGCCCTGCCTGTGCGCAGTGAAAGGGGTTTCATCCCATGTATCCCCCAACTTACCCCTTGGACTATATATACTTGTCCCTTAGCTCTATACTAGGGTTAGCAAAGTAGTAGCTCATTAGAGACAGAGCTTTTCTCATCCACATCGGATCTACTCCACGAGAGAGACCGAGGCCCCTCTTCGGAGAAGATCCCTTTGGATTCAAGACCCCCCTTTGGGCGGCCCTATCAAGACCTCCTCACGGAGAAGAACCAGCTACCTTTGTATCGTGCTTTGTTGACCGTGGATCATGTGATCTCTTATGTACTAGAGGATCTAGCATATGTGTGACTATTTCTAGTAGGTTTGAGTGTTTCTCTTTGTGCCCCTTTGTGATTTCCCCATGTGTTTCCCCTCGGGTTCTTTGTGTTCTTCACGGGATCCGCTCCTTTCGTGAAAGATCGGCCCCTAGGGTTCCTACCCTACATCAGCCAGGGTCCGGACGTTCATGAGGCGCCGGTCGTCTGGAGGCTCGCGGAGGTCCGTAGATCTTCTGATATCCGGAGATTAGGTTATGTCGCCGCGGCCTCGGATGTCCGTAGGTGTCCGGTCGCCGGTCGTCCGGACTTGCACGGACTTCCGCTAATTTCATTCTATTGGCGCAGCGTCGGTCGTCCGGAGGGGTTCGGTCGTCTGGAGCCTGGGAGTTGTCGGATGTCCGGTCCTGGTCGGTCGTCCGGGCGCTTGATAGAGGCAAAGGTGTCCCGTCTTTCGATGAGATGGTGGCTATCGTATTGGAGGAAGTCGACTTTGACGATCCGACTATGAACATGCAAGGATGTCGCGCCTTAGCAATCGCTAAACCAACTCCGAGAGTTTATTCGCCATGCCGAAGCACGATCAACCTGACCACGAAGGTCTGTTTTCTGCAGGAAAGCGAAGAACAAGCAAGAAACTCGGATTGCAATCTAGATATTGCGAATATAAGAGGAAAGCTTTATTGATCAAGGTGGGGTTATGTGATGCATTTATCTAGTCGTTGAACACAAACGAAGTACGCGATGTTGCAGCTATGGCAAACTTTCATCTAAACAAAACCCAAATTCTAAACGATGCCCTAAGGGCTGTATATATGGAGGAAGAGGGGGGGGGGGGGGATTTCGTGGCCCTTGGAGGAGGGGTCCGAAACCAACCCTAACTCTTGTTTCCCCACACATACGGACTCTAAAAACAGACTGTACTTAAGTATTTCGAAAATATATGGACCTGGCCCAATAATAAGGTGACGCAGCACCTAGAATAGCCTCTGGACGAAATTTATGAAGTGGCATCTTGTATATTTCGTCCAAGGCTTCATGCACTCCTTATGGTTTCTTCAAAGTCCTGCAATCATCACTTGTATCTCCGTTCTTGATCCCCTTGCACATGCCATCATCTCCATGTTTGGTCTTGCTCCATTGTTCATCCCTCTTATCCATGTCAGGCCCTTCATTTGTAAGCAAAACAAATGTATCCAATTTAGGTTGCATTATATTCTCATGAACATTAGAATCATTACGAAGAAACGGAAGTAGCTGATAATTTAATTGGCGTGCACGAGCTCTAGTTATTGGTCCAGTATGTATAGCAGCAGGGGCTGTGGGTGTAACAATGGTATTGATGTCCTCATCATCCTCCCCTTCTTGAAATGAAGTCGTCCTCGACGGAAGCTCATCTTCCTCACCCAAATAAGGCTTCAAATCTTCAATGTTAAAAGTGGAACTAACCCCAAAATCTAGAGGCAGCTCAAGTTTATATGCATTATCATTTATTTTCTCTAACACCTTAAAAGGACCATCAGCACGTGGCATTATCTTTGATTTGCGCAAATTAGGAAATCTATCCTTACGCAAATGTAACCAAACAAGATCTCTAGGTGCACACACAACATGTTTTCTACCCTTATCTCCAGCAAGTTTATATTTAGCATTCATATGCTCAATGTTTTCCTAAGTTAACTCATGAATTTTTAAAATCAATTTAGCACGTTCTTTAGCATCAAAATTAACCTTCTCCAAAGATGGAAGAGGCAACAAATCAATAGGTGCACGAGGTAGGAAACCGTACACAATTTCAAAAGGGCACATCTTAGTAGTAGAATGCAATGAACGATTATAAGATAATTCAATATGAGGCAAGCATTCTTCCCACATTTTCTTATTATTCATCAAAACAGACCTAAGCATAGTAGACAATGTTCAATTGACTACTTCAGTTTTTCCATCAGCTTGGGGTGACAAGTAGTACTAAAAAGCAGTTTAGTCCCCAACTTAGCCCATAAACATCTCCAAAAGTGGCTTAGAAATTTAGTATCACGATCTGATACAATAGTATTTGGTACACCATGCAAGTGAATAATTTCATGAAAGAACAAATCAGCAACATTAGCAGCACCATTGCTTTTATGACATGGTATAAAGTATGCCATTTTCAAAAATCTATCCACGTCAACAAATATGCTATCCCTCCCTTCTTTGTTCGAGGTAAAACTAAAACAAAGTCCATAGATATATCCTCCCAAGGAACACTAGGTACAGGCAAAGGCATATATAAACCATGAGGATTTAGTCGTGACTTAGCTTTTTGACATGTAGTGTAGCGAGCAACAAAACGCTCAACATTATGTCTCATCTTTGGCCAAAAGAAATGTGTAGCAAGTATACCCTCTGTCTTCTTCATGCCAAAGTGTCCCATTAATCCTCCTCCATGTGCCTCCTGCAACTACAAAAGACGAACAGAGCTAGCTGGAATGCATAGCTTGTTAGCAAGAAACACAAATCCATCATTAGTAAAAAACTTGTTCCACGTTCTTCCTTCTTTACAATTCTGCATTACATCTTTAAAATCATCATCATGGACATAGTTGTGAAAGCATAGTATAACGATGAGACAAAGCATCAGCAATAACATTTTCTTTACCCTTCTTGTGTTTAATGACATAAGGGAAAGTCTCAATGAATTCAACCCATTTAGCATGTCTATGGTTCAGTTTTGCTTGACTTTTAATGTGTTTCAAAGATTCATGATCAGAATGTACAACAAATTCCGTGGGCCATAAATAATGGTGCCATGTTACTAACGTCTGAACAAGAGCATATAATTCTTTATCATAAGTAGAATAGTTCAGACTAGGCCCACTCAATTTTTCAGAAAAGTATGCAACAGGTTTGCCATCTTGTAATAACTCACCTCCTAATCCAATTCCACTAGCATCACATTCAAGCTCAAACGTCTTATTAAAATCATGAAGTTGGAGTAAAGGAGCATGTGTCAACATATCTCTCAATACCGTGAAGGCTTCTTCCTGTGCGGTACCCCAAACAAAAGGCACATCCTTCTTTGTAAGCGCGTTGAGAGGTGCATCAATGGTGCAGAAATCTCTCACAGAACGCCTATAGAATCTAGCGAGGCCAAGAAAACTCCTCACTTGTGTGACCATTTTGGACTGCGGCCAACTCTCAATAGCTTCAATCTTGGCTTTATCAACTTCAATTCCCTGTGGAGTAACAACATAGCCAAGAAAAGATACTCGGTCAGTGCAAAAGGTGCACTTCCCAAGGTTACCAAACAAACGTGCATCCCGTAGAGCAATAAAAACAACACGTAAATGTTCCAAATGTTCTTCCAAAGACTTTCTATAAATCAGTATATCATCAAAGTAGATTACCACAAATCGTCCAATGAAAGCACGTAAAACTTCGCTCATTAGTCTCATGAAAGTACTATGTGCATTAGTTAACCCAAAAGGCATGACTGACCACTCATATAATCCAAACTTAGTTTTAAATGTTGTTTTCCATTCATCTCCCAATTTCATATGAATTTGATGGTATCCACTATGCAAATCAACTTTGGAGAATATTGTAGAGCCACTCAATTCATCAAGCATATCATCTAGCCTAGGAATAGGATGACGATAACGAATAGTAATATATTAATGCCTCTACAATCAACACACATACGCGACGTACCATCCTTTTGAGGCACTAGTATAATAGGAACATCACAAGGACTAAGAGATTCGTGTATATAACCTTTGTGGAGCAGCTCCTGTACTTGATGCATAATCTCCTTCGTCTCCTCTGGATTGGGACAGTATGGTCCACGGTTGGGTAGCAATGCACCAAGAATTAAGTCAATTTGATGCTCAATCCCTCGAATAGGTGGTAATTCCGGTGGCACGTCTTGTGGAAAGACGTCAGCGAACTCCTCCAAAATGTGAGTGACAGCAGGGGGCAAAGAGGATGGCACGTCCTCGAATGAAAATAATGCCTCTTTGCACACAAAAGCATAGCAAATAGATTTGCTGAAATCTAGCTCTTCAATATCAGATTTTGTGGCAAGTAAACATGCACTTTTCAATTTAAGTTCAGAAGCAACACTAGATGGTTTATTATTAGGTTTCATTTGTTGCTCAAATTCTTTTGCCACAATCTGATTTTCACTCTTATATTTCTCCCGTTTTGCTTTATTAGCTCTATTAATATCATCTTTCAAAATGGAATCAGTAGTCATAGGAAGCAAAGTAATATGGCTATCGTTATGAACAGGAGTATACTGATTATTTCTACCATGGTGTATAGATTTTATATCAAATTGCCATGGTCTACCAAGTAATAATGATGCGGATCATCCTACGTCATCCCCATGGACCTACCATCATCTCACGAAGTGCCAAGAGGACCTATGACTCGAGCTAGAGCTAGAGCTCTCGAGACCGAGGTGACTTCTCTCCTTAGTGATATTGCATATGATCCCCTCGAGACATGGCTACTGCCAAAGTCCGAGATGTTGTGCATGATTAGGTACCAAGAGGACCCTCCCGAAGATGCACGTGAAGACGGACAAAGCCGCCAAGTCCACGGATGAAGAGGAACGCCGAAAGGAGAAGTAGGCAACTCCAGGACTCGGACATCCGGCCGCTGGAGACTTCAACTACAGCAGCATTCCAACCGCCAAGCATATACAGGCCCCGGACATCCGGCCCCGGCCTGGAAATCCGGCCTCTCGCCAGGATATCCGGACAAGATGCAACAGAGAACAGAAGGGAACCCCCGCCAGCCCGGACACCCGACCCCTCTAGCCCAGACATTCGCCCCACTACGGATAAGATCCACTTGGATCCAAGACCTCCTCGCGGAGAAGACCATCAAGACCTCCTCACAGAAAAGATCATGCTACTTGTATCGTCCTTAGTTGTCCGTGGATCTTGTGTCTTCCTTTGTGTTCATGGATCTAGCATATGTGTGACTATTTCTTGTTGGTTTAGTGATTCTCTCTTGTTTCCCCTCGTGATTTCCCTCATTTTCCCCCTCGTGTTCCTCGTGTTATTCGCGTGATCCGCTCCTTTCGTGAAAGATCGGCCCCAAGGGTTCCTACCCTACATCATCTTTGTATCTATAGCCACGTTGATCATGATTTCGAAGCCTCCCCGTTGTGGTTCTAGCCTTGTTTTTGTTGATTTTGTCCCTAATTCAAAAATTCCCCACAAAATTAGCCCCAATTTTTTTTTGTGATTTTTTGGTGTGATGAAGTTTTGTTGGATTTGATCCGTGGATTTCGTGTGTTGCAGGTAGATCTAGCTTTCCATCCACTTTTCCCCAATTTCCAACCACAAATTCCTCCAAATTTTGCTCGGATTTGCCACCTTCCACGCGGAGTTCATCCGAATCTAGAGCATGGACGTCCGGCCTGATAGCCCGGACATCCGGCACCCCGGACATCTGGCCATCAAGCCCGGGTATCCGGCCCCTGGCAGCAACATCTCCATCCGCCGCCCTGTTTTGCGTCCATATTTCACAAAATTTTGTTTTGGTGCCCACATACACATCCGCATACCACCACCACTTCCGCATAGCACAACCATATACCACATACACCACCATCGCTTACCTCTACCAACTTCGACAATTTTGTCCCGTTTTGTCTTGAGAATTTGAGTTGCGGTTCCGTGTCCTAATCATGCTAGCGTCTCTCTAGTGTTGTGCAACAAGAGAATTTTTGTGGAGTCCACATTTTGGCTCATCCTTGGTTGCACGACCCCACTATTCTCTTGCGTGTGTGTTTCCGTGTACCTCATTTTGCTTGGTCTACTTGTTGCATTGCACACTTGCGAATCTTTTCCAACATTATTGAAGCTCACTAACAATTGTATCAAATTTTATGCCATCATCCTAACCAAGCTCCACCATAAGATTTTACTTGTGTAGGTGTGAGAAACCGACAAGAATCGGTACCAATTGTGCTATTTCCTTGTTCCATATTGGAGTGATCATTGATCCACCTTCAACTTCGGTCAAGGTACATTTGGTATACGTTCTTCTCTTTATCCCACTCACATATTTCTCTTGGAATGATGGATAGGCCAAGTACTTCTACCAACCCACTCTTCATCGGGCAAGACGACAACATGAACTCCTACGTCACAAAGAGCCACCTCTTTGGTGCACAACGTTCTTTGCATAAATAGCAACAAGCAATGAGTGAACGCATCGACAACCTCGCCACCGAGTTGCGACTCTCCGAGCAATGTACACGAGACTACTTAGACCACAAGCTTGACGATCACAAGCAAGAGAATGACACAAGAATGGATGAGATTCATGCTTTGTTGCTCAACCGCTCTTCTTCCACTTCATCCTCATCAAGAAGGCGCCGCTCAAGTCGACACTCTGACTTCACCCTCTCCGGCTCAAGTACACTGACATCGAACACTCTTCACCATGCCGCGCGCAACGATCGTCAAGCAAGACTCAATCCTCTACGCGAGAACAACTCTCAAGAACAATGTCATCGTCAAAACCAAGCGACCTTTGCGCAAGAATGAGAACAGCAACGACAACGCCAACACGAAGAGGAAGAGCGAGCACGTCTACACCAAGAAGCACAAGATGCCAAGGCACAACGTCAAGAGCAACAATTGCGAGATGCTCAAGCACTTGAGGCGCAACAAGCCCTCCGAGATTCAAGTCGAGCTGTAGCCAACCGAGGCCGACAAGCTTGTGAACATGAAGAAGCACTTCGCGAAGAAGTTCACGAACGAAGATATGAAGCTCGCGTGCAACGTCTAGCTCGACAAGTTCCTCCACAAGCTCGCCAAGAACATCAAGTTCAACAACAACAAGACGACATTGGACATCCTCCACGGCAAGAGCAAGTTATGAGAGACGATCCTCCTTGTCAAGGACGTCATCATCCCCGACCCAAACACAATGAACAGCAACACTACGGCAAGCTAAAGTTCACCATTCGCAAGTTTAATGGAAGCAATGATCCCGAAGAATACCTTTCATGGGCATTGAAGGTCGATAAAATCTTCCGCTTGCACAACTATGAAGAAGAGAAGAAGATCGCAATGGCATCCGTTGAGTTCCAAGACCATGTCCTCATTAGGTGGGAACAAGTCATTGAGCGCCGTGAGGCAAGAGGTGAACCACCCATCACTACTTGGGCACAAATGAAGGATGTCATGAGAGCACGCTTCATGCATACCTACTACAACCTCGACCTCTTCAAGAAACTACAACTACTCAAGCAAGGAACCAAGAGCGTAAGAGTACTACAAGGAGATGGAGATTGCAATGATACGAGCGAATGTCACAGAAGTTGATGAGCAAACTATGGAACGTTTCTTGAATGGACTCAATCATCCCATCAAGAAGATCGCCGACTTCCAACCATACTCGAACCTCATCGAGCTAGTGCATCAATCTACCAAAGCGGAACGTCAAGTGCAAGAAGACTTCAAGTATGCCAAGTTCTCATCCAAGTCATATGGCTTCTCCAACACCCAAGCTTCAATGACTCCAACACCACCTTCCTCAACAAAGCCTTCTCCAAGCAACATCGACAAGTCGAGTTATAAGAACGCTTCATCAACCCCAAGTCATTCTCCTACAACGAGCAACTTCAAGCCGAGAGCTTCATCTTCATCTACCCCAACCTATGAGACCGTCAAGACAAGTTCCTTCAAATGCTTCACATGTGGAGGCCGAGGCCACAAATCCTATGAGTGCACCAACAAGCGGACCATGATCCTCAACGACGACGACACTTATGACTCAATGAGCGAAGGAGAAATGGAAGCCCTTGAGAAAGTGGCCATACACAGGCAAGTGAACACAGAAGACACATAACAAGTCTTTTGTGATGAACATTCAAGTCCCGCTCTCGTTGTCTCCAAGGTCTTGACTCTTAAACATCACCAAGAAGAAGACCAAAGATGTCATATCTTCCACACCAAGCCTGGCATCAAAGGAAGGTCCATCAAGGTCATCATCGATGAAGGGAGTTGTCATAACTTAGCAAGTGAAGAACTTTGCTGCAAGCTCCAATTGCCCAAGACGAAGGACCCACATCCCTACAAAGTTCAATGGCTTAGATACTCCGGCACTATCCAAGTCGAGCATCGAGTACAAGTCTCCTTCAAAATTGGCGCCTATGAAGACACTTTGGAGTGAGATGTCATTCCAATGACCGGTTGCCACCTTCTTCTTGGACGCCCATGGATATTTGATAGAGGTGTCATCCACAATGGCCAAACGAACCACTACGTCTACAAGATGAAAGGAAAGGAGTACGTACTTCGCCCTATGTCTCCAAGCCAGGTGATCACCGACAAGCAAGCCACCCATCATGGAGAGAATATTTAGAGAGCGAAGACAAAAAAGAGAGTGAGCGCCACAAGTCCTAATTGAGTGCCTCCACGATGAGCGAAAAGAAGAATTAGTTCTATTTGCCACCAAAAGTGAGATAACAGGAGTGTGTGAGAACCCATCTAGTGTACTACACAATGTCCTTCTGTGCAAGGACGACACACCAAAAGCTAACACCCCTCACGCTCTACCTTTAGTGTTGTCTTCTCTTTTGCAGGAATTCCAAGATGTTTTCCCCGACGAGCTACCTCCGAGACTACCTCCACTACGAGGCATCGAGCACTGAATCGACCTCATCCCCAGAGCACCTCTTCCGAACAAAGCTCCCTACCGCGTCAACCCCGAAGAAACCAAATAAATACAAAGTAAAGTAAAGCATCTCATAGACCATGGACATGTGCGCGAAATTTTGAGTCCTTGTGTTGTTCCGGTTATTCTTGTGCCAAAACGAGACGGTAGCTTTCGCATGTGCTCCGATTGTAGACCTATCAATGCTATCACCGTTCCCCATAGGTATCCCATTCCACACCTTGATGATATGCTTGATGAACTTAGTGGTGCCACTATAGTTTCTAAAATTGATCTTAAAAGTGGTTACTATCAAATCCGCATACAAGAGGGTGATGAATGGAAGACCGCTTTCAAAACAAAGTTTGGTTTGTATGAGTGGTTAGTCATGCCTATGGGTCTATCGGAAGCACCGGGTACTTTTATGCGTCTTATGAATCATGTCTTTCGCCCTTACATTAGTGAGTTTGTTGGGGTCTACTTCGATAATATCCTTGTTTATAGCAAATCTCTTAAAGATCATGTCACCCATGTCCGAACCATTTCGCAAACTCTTAAAAAAGAGCGTCTCTATGCTAACATGGAAAAGTGCCTTTTTGGCGTTGATAAGCTCATTTTCTTGGGTTTTGTCGTTTCCTTTAAGGGTGTTCATGTTGATGACTCCAAGATCAATGATATTAAAACTTGGCCACAACAAACCAACTTGCATCAAGTGCGTAGCTTCCTTGGTCTAGCCGGTTTCTACCATATATTTGTGAAGGACTTTAGCATGATTGCTTCACCTTTGCGTGCTTTGAGCAAGAAAAATGCGCCTTTTGTTTGGGGACCATCCCAAGATACTGCTTTCAATGATCTTAAGAATTTGCTTACTCATGCTCCCATCCTTGCATTACCCAACTTTGACAAACCCTTTGAGATTCATTGTGATGCTAGTGGTAATGGCATAGGAGGTGTGTTAACGCAAGAGAAGCGCCCCATAGCTTACTTTAGTGAGAAACTTTCCGGAGCGCTACTCAATTACCCCATCTATTACAAAGAGTTATATGCTTTAGTGCGGGTTTTGCATGAATGGGAACAATATCTTCGCCTTCATGAATTTATCATTCATACTGATCATGAAATGCTTAAATACCTTAAGGGTCAAACTAAGTTGAACAAGCATCATGCTAAGTGGAGTGAATTCATTGAGACTTTCCCTTATATCATCAAGTACATCAAACGCAAGGAAAATGTTGTAGCGGATGATCTTTCCCGCATATGCATGCTTGTTACTCAACTTGAATTGGATGTCATTGACTTTGTGCACATAAAGACTTGTATGAGCATGATCCTACCTTTGCTATTCCTTATGCCAAATGTTTGAAGCATACCTTTTGGGAACACTATTACATAAAAAATGGATATCTTATGAGAGCTAACAAACTTTGCATCCCCGAGTCTTCTCTTCGTCTGTTGCTTTTGTAGGAATCTCATGGAGGAGG
Organism: Triticum dicoccoides; assembly: GCF_002162155.2. Classification (NCBI taxonomy): domain Eukaryota; kingdom Viridiplantae; phylum Streptophyta; class Magnoliopsida; order Poales; family Poaceae; genus Triticum; species Triticum dicoccoides. The sequence goes on along the minus strand of NC_041382.1, from coordinate 320,609,617 downwards.
ACTAATGGGACATTTTGGACGTGACAATACTTTTGCTACGCTCTCCAAGAACTACTATTGGCCCAAGATGTTTTGCGATGTCAACCGCTCAATCCCATGGCCTTTACATGCCTCTCCCAATTCCATATCAACCATGGGAAGACAATAGCATGGATTTTCTACATGAATTGCCTAGAACTCGAAATGGAAAGGATTCGGTATTTGTTGTTGTGGACCGATTCTCTAAGATGGCACATTTCATTCCTTGCAACAAGATAGACGATGCTTCACATGTTTCCAATATCTTTTGTAGGGAAATATTGCATCTACATGGAGTGCCAAAGACAATTGTCTCGGACCGCGACGTCAAGTTCCTAAGCTACTTTTGGAAGACCCTATGCGGCAAGCTCGGAATCAAGCTACTTTTCTCCACTGCATACCATCCACAAACCGACGGCCAAACGGAGGTGACCAACCGCACACTCTCCGCTCTACTTCGAGTGCTAATCAAGAAGAACATCAAGGAGTGGGAGGAGTGTCTACCTATCGCTAAGTTCTCCTACAACCGTGCAAGACACTCAACAACCGCGCAAGACACTCAACAACCGGCAAGTCCCCCCTCGAGGTCGTCTACGGATTCAACCCTTTGTCCCCAATGGACATTCTTCCTCTACCACTACAAGAGCGCATCAATATGGACGCAAGTGCATGTGTGAACCATCTCAATAAGGTGCAAGAAGATACAAGGCAAACTATCGAGCGCCAAGTACAACGACTTGCGACCAAGTGCAACATCAACAAGCACCCCATGGTATTCAACATTGGAGATCTTGTGTGGCTACACCTTCACAAGGACCGCTTCTCCCACGAACGCAAGTCCAAACTTCGACCACGAGAGGATGGACCTTTCGAGGTGCTTGAACTCTACAACAACAATGCCTAAAAGATCGACTTTCCACGCGGCAAGTACTCCGTGAGCGACATCTTCAACGTCAAAGATCTCTAGCCCTACCATGGTGATGAGGATTTTGATCCGAGGTCGGATCTTCCACAAGGGAGAGGAGATGATGCGGAGCATCCTATGGTCATCCCCATGGACCTACCATCATCTCACGAAGTGCCAAGAGGACCTATGACTCGAGCTAGAGCTAGAGCTCTCGAGACCGAGGTGACTTCTCTCCTTAGTGATATTCCATATGATCCCCTGGAGACATGGCTACTACCTAAGTCTGAGATGTTGTGCATGATTAGGTACCAAGAGGACCCTCCTGAAGATGCACATGAAGGCGGACAAGCCGCCAAGTCCACGGATGAAGAGGAACACCGAAAGGAGAAGAAGGCAGCTCCAGGACCCGGACATCCGGCCCCGAGCCCGGACATCCGGCTTCTGGAGACTCCAACTACAGCAGCATTCCAGCCACCGAGCATCTACAGGCACCGGACATCCGGCCCTGGCCCGGAAGTCCGGCCTCTCGCCTGGATATCCGGACAAGCTGCTACATGGAACAGAAGGGAAACCCTGCCAGCCCGGACATCCGGTCCCTCCAGTCCAGACATCCGGCACTCTGCCAACGCCCGGACATCCGGACCGACGCCCGGACGTCCGGCCTCCCTTGTCTGTGCACAGTGTAAGGGCCCGAGGCCCGTGTACCCCTTCGTCCACCTAGACTATATATACTCTTCTCCCACCTACTTTTAGGGTTAGCGTTGTGATAGCTCATTTGAGAGATAGAGCTTCGCTCATCCATATCAGATCTACTCCACAAGAGAGACCGCAGCCCCTACGGATTAGATCCACTTGGATTCAAGACCTCCTCACGGGGAAGACCACCAAGACCTCCTCACGGAGAAGATCATGCTACTTGTATCATCCTTAGTTGTCCGTGGATCTTGTATCTTCCTTTGTGTTCATCGATCTAGCATATGTGTGACTATTTCTTGTTGGTTTAGTGATTCTCTCATGTTTCCACTCGTGATTTCCCTCGTTTTCCCCCTCGTGTTCCTCGTGTTCTTCGTGGGATCCGCTCGTTTCGTGAAAGATCGCCCCCTAGGGTTCCTACCCTACATCAAATAAGGAACATGCTTACATGGGTACCACATCACAGTCAACATAATCAGCATATGTAGAGATACTAAAATGCACATGAACAGTACGTGTTACCTTAACCTTGCCGTTGTTGTTGAACCATTGGATGTAGTAAGGATGTGGATGCGGTGTTGTGGTGAGAGATAGTTTATCCACCATCTCCATGCTATCCAAGTTGTTGCAGCTCCCTCCATCTATGATGACGCGAACAGAACGTTCCTTCACAACTCCCTTTGTATGGAACAAATCATGCCTTTGATTTTTGCTCAGCTTGTGTGACCTACACACTCAAAACACGTTGAGCAACTAAACATTCATACCTGTCAGCATCTTCAGGAGCCATGTATTGCGTCTCATGATCAGAATTATCTCCACCGTGTTCTTCACGTGTAATAAGAGCCAAAGTCTCCTCATCATAGTCACTAGAGGACTCATACCCAGCATACTCAGTAGAAATCATCACACACTGAGATTTGCATTCTCTCGCCAAATGTCATCTTCCCTTACAACAACGTCAAATAATATTACTTGTGTGCCATGCTGATGCCATGGAAGAAGAAGAACTCTGTGCAGGCCCGATAGGTGTGCTCTGGGCAGATAATGGTGGTTGTGTCTGCTTCCTTGTATCGCAGCTGGAGGTAACAACTGATGGAGGTGTCCGTGCAGTAGAATGTGTGGAAGTAGAGGATGCACGCGGTGTCCATGATGAAGGTCGACCTGCAGAAAAGTTAGTCTGCGCCAATGCCTGTCGATCCTGCACTTCACGTTCAGCTTTACAAGAAAGATGGAATAAATGAGTGATATTATTATACTCCTTATACTCTAGAATGGTCTGAATCTCTCTATTTAATCCACCCATAAAACGTGCAAGCATAGACTCATTCTCCTCAACAATACCACATCTAATCATGCCAGTTTGTAATTCCTGATAATATTCCTCTATAGATTTTTTTTCCTTGTCTTAAACGCTACAATTTTTGAAGTAATTCACGTTGATAATATGAACGAGTACGCATAGCAGTTTTCAAAGCAGCCCAAGTAGCTGGAATAGGATAGAATCTACAATGTTCAGACCACCAAACACATGCAAAACTAGTGAAAGCACAAACAGCAGCAGGAACACGTCTCTCCTCGGGATATTGTAAACATGTAAAACGTTGTTCAGTTTCCAACTCCCAAGTAAGATATATATCAGGAACGTATCTACCATCTGGGAAGAAAATGGTGGTGGTGGGTGTCACAAAACCGTCAAGCAAATCTCAAATTCTTACCAGTTCTTACCCAGCAGCAGGCGGTGATCGGCAAAGGATGTAGTCAAAACTCTCAAAGCTTGGATAGAGCGATTACCAGGGAGAGTCAAATGCACGACTTAGATGTATGTGGAGCTGGGAAGGCTTATGATATGGTAGCAAAAATATCAGCAATAATCAATTCAGAGATGCAAAGTTGAATAAACGCTCAACGACGGTAGTGTGCTGGTCCTAGGCTAGACTGTGCTAGAGACGCGAGCATAGAACATGAACAAAATCACGGTGTTGCACGTAAACAAGGAAGGAGCACACTCTGAATTTTTTTCCTTTTTTCACTTTTTTTCCTGTTTTTTTGCTCTGCAACATTTTTTTACGAAAAAGTCTAAAAATTGTCTAAAAACTGCCTAGCCAGAATTTTCCAATTTTCTTTTGAGTTTGGAACTATTTTTCTACTGCGGATAACACGGAAGTTCAGGAGTCCTACTCTGTCACGACTCGAAGTATCGTGTGATCTGGAACTCAAAAACAAAGCAACAAATACTGGACTCGGACTAGAACTGGTGGCGGAGATGAAACTGGTGGAACTCAGACTGGTGGTTGTATATGGCGGTGGTATATCTGGACTCGGATTGGTTGTGGTATATGGCGATGGTATATGTGGACTCGGATTGGGGGTTGTATATGGTGATGGTATATGTGGACTCGGATTGGTGGTTGTATATGGCAGTGACGACGTATATGGTGGGGTGGTGGTATATGGCAATGATGATGATGGTGCGGCGGTGGCGTGACAACCTGTCAACAGAACTCGAAACTCTAAGGGACTAGATGCTAAGACCAACAACTCGACACAATGATGCAACCGCAAATTCAACAAAGAAAAACTCTAAAAAGACTATGCAAAGGCTCAGATTGGTTCGGATATGTTGAACTAACCCTAAATTTTTTTGTGGACTGTAGGTATGAAGAACAGACTCGATCTAAACTACGAAAAACTGTAAAATATCACCGAGCAACCTAGAAATCCGATACCACTTGATAGAGGCAAAGGTGTCCCATCTTTCGGTGAGATGGTGGCAATCGTTCTGGAGGAAGTCGACTTTGACGATCTGACTATGAACGTGCGATGACGTCGCGCCTTAGTAATCGCTAAACCAACTCCGAGAGTTTATTGACCACGCCGGAGCACGATCAACCTGACCACGAAGCTCTTTTCCTGCAGGCAAACAAAGAACAAGCAAGAAATTGAGATTGCAATCTGGATATTTCGAATATAAGAGGAAAGCTTTACTGATCAAGGTGGGGTTCTCTGACGCCTTTGTCTGGTCATTGAACACAAACGAAGTACGCGAAGTTGCAGCTATGGTGAACTTTAATCTAAACAAAACCCAAAATCTGAACGATGCCCTAAGGGCTGTATATATGGAGGAAGAGGGGGGGAATTTCATGGCCCTTGGAGGAGGGGTCTGAAACTAACCCTAACACTTGTTTCCCCACACATACGGACTCTAAAAACAGACTATACTTACGTATTTCGAAAATACATGGGCCTGGCCGAATAATAAGGTGACGCAACACCTAGAATAGCCTCTGGACAAAATTTATGAAGTGGCGTCTTGTATATTTCGTCCAAGGCTTCATGCACTCCTTATGGTGGCTTCAAAGTCCTGAAATTATCACTTGTAAGTCCGTTCTTGATCCCCCTGCGCATGCCATCATCTCCATGCTTGGTCTTGCTCCAGTGTTCATCCCTCTTATCAATGTCGGGCCCTTCATTTGTAAGCAAAACAAATGTATCCAATTTAGGCAACATTATATTCTCATGAACATTAGAATCATTACGAAGAAACGAAAGTACCTGATAATTTAATTGGCATGCACGAGCTCTAGTAATTGGTCCAATATGTATAGCAGCAGGTGAGGGAGTCCTGGACTAAGGGGTCCTCGGGCGTCCGGCCTATTATCCTTTGGGCCGGACTGATGGGCTGTGAAGACATGAAGGCTGAGGACTGCATCGTGTCTGGATTGGACTCTACTTAGCGTGGGAGGCAAGCTTAGCGATCTAAGATGCCTTCTTATGTAACCGACTCCATGTAAACCCTATATCCCCTTGGTGTCTATATAAACCGAAGGGGGTAGTCCGAAAAGGACACCATATATACTCATTACCATAGGCTAGACTTCTAGGGTTTAGTCATTACGATCTTGTGGGAGATCAACTCTTGTAGTACTCATACTCATCAAGATCAATCAAGCAGGAAGTAGGGTATTACCTCTATAGAGAGGGCCCAAACCAGGGTAAACATCGTGTCCCCTGTCTCCTATTACCATCGATCCTAGACGCATAGTTCGGGGCCCCCTACCCGAGATCCGCCGGTTTTGACACCGACATAGGTGCTTTCATTGAGAGTTCCACTGTGTCATTAACAAAAGGTTCGATGGCCCCCCAATCATCAATAATGATGGTGTCCGAGGAGGAACCTTCCTCCCTGGACAGATCCTCATATTCGGTGGCTTCGCACTGCGGGCCAACTCGCTTGGCCATCTGGAGCAGATCGACAGCCACGCCCCTGGCCATCAGGTCAGATTCGGAAGCTTGAACCATGCCACGGATATCCGTGGAGACTTGTCTTCGAGGGACTGGAGCCCACGGGGATCGCTCCCCCTCATCCCGATGAACGTGACTTAAATCTGTCATCGGATCACACCTAGGAGATGGTTCCTACGACTACAACGACCTTAGAGCCAAAGCAGACCGAGCCATCAGAAGCCTCAGAGTCCGCGGTGTTGGAGCCGCACGTGGACTCGATGCCCTATGATATTCGCTTTAACGGAACTTCGGACTCGTCTTCGGCTACAAGTTCCGAATTGTGTACACCTATGGACACCGAGCTAGATCGGTTATCGATCCTCGAGTTCAGCGTCGCTGACCTGTTCCAACACTCGCCTTTGGGTGACGTGCTAAAATCTTTAAAGAATTTGTCCTTGGAAAAGGACTCACAGCCGAACTATGTCCGGTTCGAGCTAGAGACGGATGATGAGGAATTTCGCTTCTCACCTGCCACCCACTTCATAGCCACCGTTGATGGCTTAACCGACGTGCTTGACTATGGCTCCGAAGACATCGACGGTATGGACGACGATGCCGACAAGGAGCAAGGCCAAGACCCGCCATTCACTGGACGCTGGACGGCCACCTCTTCATACGATGTGTACATGGTTGATACACCTAAAGGATCTAGCGACGACAAAGATGAGCCGGATACGAACAAAACCTCCGAGACACAGTCCAAGCGCCAGCGGCCCAAACGCCGCCCTAAGCCCCGTTGCTAAAAGGACGACAACACTGGCACCAGAGAAAATAGTACTCTGGGCGACGCCGAAAACAGTGAAGACCCCGCTGGGCCTACATCCGAACAGGAACACGACAGCAGACAAGACAACACTGACGAACATGCCATAGAAGATAACTCGGAGGATGATAGTTACCATCCGCCCTCCGAGGAGGATACAAGCCTCGGCAATGAAGACTTCATCGTGCCTGAGGATCCTCTTGAGCAGGAGCGCTTTAAGCTTCAGCTCATAGCCACTGCAAGGAGCCTGAAAAAGAAACAACAATAGCTTCAAGCTGAACAAGACCTGCTCGTCGACAGATGGACTGACGTCATGACAGCCGAGGAATATGGGCTCAACCGCCCAGCCAAGAGCTACCCGAAACGCATACTGCTACCTCAATTCGATGAGGAAGCGTCGGAGCATATATCTCCCTCACGCAATGTGGATCGACCACCACGTGGTCGGGACGGGGCGGCAGAACGGCCACCCCGTGGTCGAGATAAAGCGGCAACTCAGGCCGAACAGCAGACTGCCCCACCACCCCGTCAAAATAGGGACGGAAGAGTCCAGAGTCATACGTACGACCTCTGATAGACCCTGGATAGTAGAGCAGGACACACAAGATCGATCTACGTATACGAGGACGTGCCTCGAGGCGCGACGACGGCTACCTACTCGGACGTGACAAACTTAATCACATCCGGGCCGATAATCATAGACGGACGTCATCGGAGATACGCCGTGACATGGCCCATTATAGAGGCGCCACACACCCTGTCTACTTCACAGACGATGTGCTGGATCATCAATAACCCGAAGGGTTCAAGCCTGTCAATATTGAATCATACGACGGAACAACTGACCCCGCAGTATGGATAGAAGATTTTATTCTTCACATACACATGGCCCAAGGAGATGACCTCCATGCCATCAAATACCTCCCATTAAAACTCAAAGGACCAGCTCGACACTGGCTAAATAGTCTGCCTGAGAACTCCATCGGCAGCTGGGAGGACTTGGAAGAGGCCTTCCTCGACAACTTCCAAGGTACATATGTCCGGCCACCCAATGCCGATGACTTAAGCCACATAGTTCAACAATCTGGAGAATCAGCCAAAAAATTCTGGACTAGGTTCCTAACCAAAAAGAACCAGATCGTCGACTGTCCGAAGGTTGAAGCCCTAGCGGCCTTTAAGCATAGAATCCGGGATGAATGGCTTGCCCGTCACCTCAGCCAAGAAAAGCCAAGATCCATGGCAGCCCTCACGGCACTTATGACCCGCTTTTGCGCGGGAGAGGATAGTTGGCTGGCTCGCAGTAAAAACACAATCAATGAAACAGGCCCCTCCGAGGCTAAACACAGCATCAGCAAGCTCTGGCGCAACAGACACAAATGCCGAAGAATTGGCGATAACGCTGATGACACTATAGTTCACGCCGGATTCAGTGGCTCCAAGTCCGCCAGTGAAAGAAGCCCTATAAAAAGAGCAGTGGAGGACCATCCAGCTTGGACCACATACTCGATCGTCCCTGCCAGATACATGGCACCCCAGACAAACCGGCCAATGATACCAACAGAGATTGCCGGGTATTTAAACAAGCCAGCAAGGTCAATAGCAGAAACAAGGAAGGAGAATCACAGAGCGAGGACGATGACATAGAGCCCCGGCAGCCGAACACTAGGGAGCAAAAAAATTCCCCCCTCAAGCCAAAACGATGAACATGATATACGCTACACACATCCCCAAAAGGGAGTGCAAGCGCGCACTTCGGGACGTCTATGCGTTAGAGCCAGTCGCCTCGAAATTCAATCCGTGGTTGACATCCCTGATCACCTTCGAGTGCCGATATCACCCAACCAGCATCCGCCATGGTGGTTCAGCCGCACTGTTCCTCGACCCAATCATCGACGGATTTCACCTCACGCGGGTCCTAATGGACGGTGGTAGCAACCTCAATCTGTTCTATCACGATACACTACGTAAAATGAGCATCGACCCCTCACGGCTCAAGCCCACAAAGACTACCTTTAAAGGAGTCATACCAGGCGTAGAGGCCTGCTGTATGGGCTCAGTAACACTGGAGGTAGTATTTGGTTCCCCGGATAACTTCCGAAGCGAAGAAATAATCTTCGATATCACCCCATTTCGCAGCGGCTATCACGCTCTGCTCGGACGAACCGCATTCGCTAGATTAAATGCGGTGCCACATTACGGTTATCTCAAGCTCAAGATGCCCGGCCCACGTGGCATCATTACAGTAAATGGTAACACGGAACGCTCCCTCCGTATAGAGGAACACACCGCCGCCCTAGCAGCATAAGTACAGAGCGGCCTTCTCAAGCATCATTATAATCCGGCTGCCGAGCCCCTAGACATCATCAAGACGGTCTGGACCACTGCAGCAGGACAGCGCGGCTCGGCCGAATTAGCAATTCGACCCCCGTCCCAGCCCTGATAAGGCAAGGAACCAATACCGTGCGTACATAAACTACGCACTCAAAACCCCAGGGGAATTGACGGAGGCATAACTCGTTCGCGATCCACTGTACGGCTCGACCGACCCTGGGATTTGCACGATTTCACTTTTCCTTTTCACGAGTTTTCTTCTCTTTTGAAGGTCTATGTGGACAACCTGCTTGCATAACACACCAAGGAGGCAAGGAGCTTTGCCTTACAAGGGAATCCCCAGGTGGTCTCCACTAAACGATTGCCATACTTGCTCTTCATACCCGCATGTAGATAGCCCTTGGTTGCGGCAGGTTAAATAGCCCTATTTTTGCTTATCATATTACTTGTGCAAAGTATGCCCTGACGTACTAGTTACATCACAATGGTGAATACACGGTAGTGTCAGCTCATTATTTCATTTTTTCCGTTTACTCGCCTCGGTATTAATCACCTACCGCACACGTACACTATGGTACATATTACTACGCCAGGGGCTTCATTACACCCAACACTACGACAATAAAAAGTTCGAACACTTTTATAGTATAGTCCGGCACCCCGAACTTATAGCATTATATGCATCGGCTCTGAATCATGTGTTTGGTAAATAGTTGGGTTGCCCGGCTCCTGTGCTTACTACCTTACGTTCCGCTATATCGGCTAGGGTAGTAAAGGGAGAACTACTGTGATTGTGTCCCGGTTCTTCCGGACGAGCACCTCAGTAGAGAAAGCCGAAAACTGACTGTCATGATGCGGTGAGAGACGGTCAGCTGTTCGAGAGGTTCCAAATCGCTAGAGATTTTTTCCGCTTTGCATGAAGAATCGATCCCTCCGATTAGGCATGTATAGTGCCCCTAGTTCGGCCTTCTGAATACTAGGGGCTTCGCCAAACTTTTTAATTGTCAAACTCCTATGGCTAAGTGAGGGCGGTAAAGGCCGCATAGTCTGATTGCCTTGTTCGTTGCACTAAGCACCTCCTTTAAGGACCAGAATGTGGAGTAAAGAGTGTTTAGATTTATCCCGAACACCCCTGTACCATCTACGTGGGGACAGAAGCCGACGACTAGTCAACCCTCATATTTCATAAACGGCCGCCAAGGAGGTAAAATGTAAATCATAAGCATTATAATACATAACATCACTGATCCATATTACAGGACAATATAATACAAACGTTCTCATAGGAAAATGATATCCTTCAAACATTGTTCCGCCACAAGGCGGGACCCCTCCAAGACGCCGTCAAAATAGAGCTCGGGTCGACAATGCTCCTTGCCCTCCGGCGGTCCCTCGGTCATCAGCTTCTTGGCATCCAGCTTTGCCCAACGCGTCTTGACGCGGGCAAAGGCCATACGCGCACCTTCGATGCAGACCGAGCCGCGGACAGGCGTTAACAAGCCGCTTTACAAGTTCGAAATAGCTGCTAGGTACAAGCTCGGCAGGCCACAACCGGACTATCAGGTCCTTCATGGCTAGCTCCGCTGACTTGTGCAGCTCGACCAACTGCTTCAGCTGGTCAATGAAGGGCAACGGATGTTCGGGTCCAAGATACTGGGACCAGAATAGCTTCTCTATAGACATTCCTTCTTCGGCTCTGTAATACTCAGCAGCATCAGATATACTACGCAGAAGATCCGTAAACGCCCCTAGAAAACACGAATCCGGATAAGTGCAAGGAACGTCTCTTACACACACACTTGCTATGCAGAGTGAAAGATTTACCCGCCGTAATCTTCTTAGCCGCATGAGTCTTCTGGAGAGCGTCCTGGGCTTCGGCTCGTGCATCATGTGCGCTCCGGCGGGCCTCCGCCAGTTCAGACTCCTGCGCCTTACAATTGCGCTCCAAGGACTCAAATATCTCGATCACGCCCTAGAGCTGTTGCAGCGCCTCGGCAACCTGGGCCTCGTGCTTCTCGCGCGCAGCACGTTCCGTGGCCGCTTTGTCCTCGGCCTCGGCTAACGCCTTCTTAAGTGCCGCCATGTTGGTCGTGGCCACTAATAAAGTTTATGACACTTTAGTCCGGCTGGACTGCTCATTTTTTCGAAATATACCCATAGGTTACTGCATACCTTGGCTGTCTTCCAGCTGCTTCTTCACGAGGCCGAGATCTTCCTCGGCCCGCTCCAGCTTCCGCTTCAGTTTGGACACTTCCGCAGCATGAGCAGTGGCAGCCTACAGCGATACCTGCTTATTCACATAGACAACTCATATTAGACTCCTGCGATATTTATTTTCGATCCTAGGTTTGGCTTTTCCTCCCGAACACCAAACAGAGTATCAGGGGCTATTGTCTATACGACGATATCTTTCCTACAATCACATTACTCACCTCAAAGCCCGTTAGAAGGCTGGTGCAGGCTTCAGTCAGTTCGATTTTGACAAACTGGACCTTCTCTATTACCGTGTCCATAAGAACAGGATGCTCATCCACGATAGAGGCACCTCGTAGCGCCTCAAGCAGATTATCCGGTGCCTCTGGTTGGATTAGAGGTCACCGGTGGAACATGCACGTTCCCTCCGTGGGGGGAATGCCGTTCACTAGACCCCGGAGCCTTGTAGATCTCCGGAATGGTATCCGGCTGAGGCCCGAAGGGAACTCGAGCACCATCACCGGTCCCCGTGGGGGCTTTTTCCCCCGTATGTCTGACGGCTGAGGAGCCATCCTGGGGCATCACCCCGATGGTGTCCAGAATCTCCCCCCGGCCTGGGAAAGTCTTTTTGGACGCCACCTCGTCGTCACCCTTGGGTGAGATGGAATGAGCATGCGGCGGTGACATGCTAGCCATCTCCTTTGAGTCGAGCGAATCCTTTGTTGAGGATCGTGGGGAGCCGTCGCGTGCCGGACTGCAATGACAAGTTTAATATGCGTCAATATTGCAAACCGAGAAGGCCGAATGTTTTTGATTCTGGTACTCACGAGGCGGCCCGAGGCTTGGTCCGACGAGGTCGCTCCGGACTGCTGTCAACATCCCATGCGGAGTTATCCGTGAAGGAGCCTCTCCCCCTCTTGGGCGCCTCCGCCTCCAAACTCGGGGAGGACTCCCTTTTCTCCTTTCCTCACGTAGGGGAGGGGGAGTCGCCTCCCTCCTCATCGTCGTCTTCGGCGGCTGAGGGGTATGTCTCGTCGTCAGACGAGACGACCAAGGTGCTCCTTCGGCGAAGCCCATGCCTGGCCCCCTTGACCGTGGTTTTGACCTTCTTCTCCGGCATGTCGTAAGGCGCTGGAAATAGCATCTTGGTAAGAAGTGGGGTTTCTTCATCTTCGGGCAGCGGAGCCAGACTATTAATCCGTCTCGCTAGATTGACCCTGTCCTAAAAAAGAAATTGATAAGAAGGCTTAGTATCCTCCCTCGAAATGTGTCCTTAAAGACTACACCTTGACGGCTTACCGAATTGGCCTGACGCTTAAAGTTGAGCCCGCGGTCTTTGGTCAAGGGTGGCGGCGTCTTGCTCCCCTTGAAGAGCACCTTCCATATATCTTCGTGTGTCGTGACGAAGAGCCTTAGCAGCGTCTGGTGCTCGGCCGGATTGAACTCCCACAAATAACAGATCCGGCGTTGACATGGAAGGATCCGGCATACAAGCATGACCTGGATCACATCAACTAGCTTGATCTTCCGGGTTATCATATTCTGGAGGCACGTTTGGAGCCCCGTGATCTCTTCCGGAGATCCCTAGGTCAGGCCCTTCTCCTACCAGGAGGTAAGCCGCATCGGGACTCCGTATCGGAATTTGGGAGCCGCCGCCCACTTGGCGTCGCGCGGCTCGGTGATATAGAACCACCCCGATTGCCATCCCTTCACCATCTCTACGAAGGAGCCTTCGAGCCAGGTGGTATTGGGCTTCCTGCCCACCATGGCCCCTCCGCACTCGGCCTATTGGCCGCACACCACCTTTGGCTTTACATTAAAAGTCTTCAGCCATAGGCCGAGGTGAGGTGGGATGCGGAGAAAGGCTTCGCACACAACTATGAATGCGGAGATATTGAGGATAAAGTTGGGGGCCAGATCATGGAAGTCCAACCCATAGTAAAACATCAATCCACAGACAAATGGATGAAGAGAAAATCCCAGCCCATGGATGAAGTGTGTGAGAAAAACAGCCCTCTCATGGGGATCGGGAGTAGGGACGATCTGCCCTTTTTCCGGGAGTCGGTGAGCAATCTCCTTGGCTAGATAGCCGGCCTCCCGGAGCTCCATGATGTTCTTCTCCTTAACGGAGGAGGACATCCACTTGCCTCCAGCCCAGGATCCAGACATGATTGGAATGTCTTCTCGAACGAGGAAAAGCCGAAAGCTTGGGCGCTAGAGCTCAAGGACAGAGGGACTGGAGATGAAGAAGGATGTGGGTAAAGGAAGAATGTCCTTATCCCCTTATAAAGACCGCGAATATCGAGCGCCTCCCCACTCGCCTTTAACTCGCCTATTCCTGAGAGTCATGCAAAACGGCACGGTTGGGTTACCCATGCCCGTATTGATGAGAATCCCGTGATAAGGGGGCATGATCTTTGCTTAGATAAGACATGCCAATGACAGCCGCATCTCGCAACGTGGAGCGCTAGATGAAAAACGGTTCAAAATTACGATCGGATAAACGCGATGTCATGTTGTAAAAGCTGTTAGTGGATTAAACTCGTATAAGAATATATACTCTCTCTGCGGTTATATATGGTGTGTGCAACAGGTCCAGATACAATCGTCGCATCCGAAGACTATTCTGGAGTTCGGAAGGAGGGAACCCGCCTTGCAATACCAAAGACAAATCTGTGCGCCGGACTCCTCGTCATTGAAGCCAGGTTCAGGGGCTACTGAGGGAATCCTGGATTAAGGGGTCCTCGAGCGTCCGGCCTATTATCCTTTGGGCCAGACTGATGGGCTATGAAGACATGAAGGACGAAGACTGCATCGTGTCCGGATTGGACTCTACTTAGCATGGGAGGCAAGCTTAGTGATCGAAGATTCCTTCTTATGTAACCGACTCCATGTAAACCCTAGATCCCCTCGGTGGCTATATAAACCGAAGGGGGTAGTTCGGAAGGACACCATATATACTCATTACCATAGGCTACACTTCTAGCGTTTAGTCATTACGATCTCGTGGTAGAAAACTCTTGTAATACTCATATTCATCAAGATCAATCAAGAAGGAAGTAGGGTATTACCTCCATAGAGAGGGCCCGAACCTGGGTAAACATCGTGTCCCCTGTCTCCTGTTACCATCAATCCTACACGCACAGTTCGGGGCCCCCTACCCGAGATCCGCCGGTTTTGACACCGGCAGCAGGGGTTGTGGGTGTAACAATGGTATTGATGTCCTCATCACCATTGTAGCGTTTGTAGGCCTGAGTTCCTTGGGCTGTTGGGACCTCTAGGGGTCAGACGTCTGGGATGTGCCGGTCATCTGGTGCTTGTAGCTTCTTCCGCAACTCTCCTTCTTCTTCGTCTTCACGTCCATCTTCCTCTTCTGATTCTCCTTGCTCCTTAGCTTCTTCATGGGTAACTCCTTGATACCTGAGTATGCACAACGTCTCCGTTTGAGGTAGTAGCCATGTCTCATGTGCGATGAAGTGGACTTGTGAGAGGAGAGATGTCACCTCGGTTTTGAGAGATCTTGCACGTGCTCGTGTCATCGGTCCGCTAGGTACTTGGTGAGACGATGGTAGGTCCATGGGGATGACCATGGAAAGATCCGACTCAGATCAAATTCTTCATCACCATGGTAGGGCGAGAGGTCCTTGACATTGAAGATGTCGCTCACGGAGTACTTGTCGCATGGGATGTCGATCTTGTAGGCATTGTTGTTGTAGCGTGCAAGCACCTTGAATGGTCCATCGGCTCGTGGTAGAAGCTTTGACTTGTGCTCGTTGGGGAAGCGGTCCTTGTGAAGGTGTAGCCACATAAGATCACCAATGTGGAATAGCATGGGTTGCTTGTTGATGTTGAGTTTGGTCGCAAGTCGTTGTACTTGGCGCGCGATGGCGTGCCTTGTATCTTCATGCACCTTCTTGAGATGGTTCACACGTGCACTTGCGTCCATATTGAGGCGCTCTTGTAGTGGTAGAGGAAGAATTTCCAATGGGGACAATGGGTTGAATCCATAAACGACCTTGAAGGGGGACTTGCTGGTTGTTGAGTGTCTTGCGCGCTTGTAGGCGAACTCGGCGATAGGTAGACACTCCTCCCACTCCTTGATATTCTTCTTGATGAGCACGCGAAGTAGAGTGGAGAGTGTGCGATTGGTCACCTCCGTCTGGGCGTCGGTTTGTGGATGGTACGCCATGGAGAAGAGTAGCTTGATTTCGAGCTTGGCGCATAGGGTCTTCGAAAAGTAGCTTAGAAACTTGACGTCGCGGTCCGAGACAATCGTCTTTGGCACTCCATGTAGATGCAATATTTCCTTACAAAAGAGATTGGCAACATGTGAAGCATCGTCTATCTTGTTGCATGGTATAAAATGTGCCATCTTAGTGAATTGGTCCACAACAACAAATACCGAATCCTTCCCATTCCCAGTCGTAGGCAATCCAAGTACAAAATCCATCCTAATATCTTCCCATGGTTGATATGGAATTGGGAGAGGCATGTAAAGGCCATGGGATTGAGCTTTAGACTTAGCTTTGCGACATGTGGAGCGTCAGTTGGTGAAGCGGTTGACGTCACGAAACATCTTGGGCCAAAAATAGTTTTTGGAGAGCATACCGAAAGTCTTGTCACGTCCGAAATGACCCATTAGGCCTCCTCCATGAGATTCTTGCAAAAGCAACAAACGAAGAGAAGACTCCGGGATGCAAAGCTTATTATCTCTCATAAGATATCCATTTTTGATGTAATAGCATTCCCAAGAGGTATGCATAACATTTTGCATAAGGAATAGAAAAAGTAGGACCATGCTCATACAAGTCTTTTATGTGCTCAGAGCCAATGACATCAAATTCAAGTTGAGTAACAAGCATGAATATACGGGGAAGTGCATCCGCCACAACATTTTCCTTACCTTTGATGTACTTGATGATATAAGGAAAAGACTCAATGAATTCACTCCATTTAGCATGACGCTTGTTCAACTTAGTTTGACCCTTAAGGTATTTAAGCGTTTCATGATCGGTATGAATGATGAATTCATGAGGGCGAAGATAATGTTCCCATTCATGCAAAACTCGCACTAAAGCATATAACTCTTTGTCATGGATGGGGTAATTGAGTTGCGCTCCGGAAAGTTTCTCACTAAAGTAAGCTATGGGGCGCTTCTCTTGCATTAAGACACCTCCTATGCCATTACCACTAGCATCACAATGAATCTCAAAGGGCTTGTCAAAGTTGGGTAATGCAAGCACGGGAGCATGAGTAAGCAAATTCTTAAGCTCATTGAAAGCGGTATCTTGGGATGGTCCGAAAACAAAAGGCGCATTTTTCTTTCTCAAAGCAATGAAAGGTGAAGAAATGGTGCTAAAGTCCTTCATGAATCTATGGTAGACCGGCTAAACCGACGAAACTATGCACTTGTTGCAAATTGGTTGGTTGGGGCCAAGTTTTGATTGCATTGATCTTAGAGTCATCAACATGAACACCCTTAGAGGAAACTACAAAACCCAAGAAAACGAGCTTATCAACGACAAAAAGGCACTTTTCCATGTTAGCATAGAGACGGTCTTTTCGAAGAGTTTGCAAAACGGTTCGGACATGGTGACATGATCTTTAAGAGATTTGCTATAAACAAGGATATCATCGAAGTAGACCACAACAAAGTCACCAATGTAAGGGTGAAACACATGATTCATAAGACACATAAAAGTACCCGGTGCTTCCGATAAACCCATAGGCATGACTAACCACTCATACAAGCCAAACTTTGTTTTGAAAGCGGATTTCCATTCATCACCCTCTTGTATGCGGATTTGATAGTAACCACTTTTAAGATCAATTTTGGAAAATATAGTGGCACCGCTAAGTTCATCAAGCATATCATCAAGGCATGGAATGGGATACCTATAGCGAATGGTCATAGCATTGATAGGTCTATAATCGGAGCACATGCGAAAACTACCGTCTCGTTTTGGCACAAGAATGAGGGGAATGGCACAAGGACTCAAACTTTCACGCACATGTCCATGGTCTATGAGATGCTTTACTTACCTTTGCATTTCTTTGGTTTCTTCGGTGTTGACTCGGTAGGGAGCTTTGTTCGGAAGAGGTGCTCCGGGGATGAGGTCGATGCGGTGCTCGATGCCTCGTAGTGGAGGTAGTCACAGAGGTAGCTCGTCGGGGAAAACATCTTGGAATTCCTGCAAAAGAGAAGACAACACTAAAGGTAGAGCGTCAGAGTTGTTAGCTTTTGGTGCGCCGTCCTTGCACAAAAGGACATAGTGTAGGACACTAGATGGGTTCTCACACACTCCTCTTATCTCACTTTTGGTGGCAAACAGAACTAAGTTCTTTTTGTCGCTCATCGTAGAGGCACTCATTTTGGGCTTGTGGCACTCACTCTCTTTTTGGTGGTTCGCTCTCTCACTAGTCTCTCCATGATGGGTGGCTTGCTTGTCGATGATCACTTGGCTTGGAGACATAGGGCGAAGTATGTACTACTTTCCTTTCATCTTGAAGATGTAGTGGTTTGTTCGACCATTGTGGATGACACTTCTATCAAATTGCCATGGGCATCCAAGAAGAAGGTGGCAAACGGTCATTGGAACGACATCATACTCCAAAGTGTCTTCATAGGCGCCAATTTTGAAGGAGACTTGTACTCGATGCTCGACTTTGATAGTGCCGGAGTCGCTAAGCCATTGAACTTTGTAGGGATGTGGGTGCTTCGTCTTGGGAAATTGGAGCTTGGAGCAAAGTTCTTCGCTTGCTAAGTTATAACAACTCCCTCCATCAATGATGACCTTGACAGACCTTCCATTGATGTCGGCCTTGGTATGAAATATATGGCATCTTTGGTCTTCTTCTTGGTGATGTTGAAGAGTCAAGACCTTGGAGACAACGAGAGCGGGACTTGAATCTTCATCACAAAATACTTGTTCCTCTTCATTGTTCACTTGCCGGTGCATGGCGACTTGCTCAAGTGCTTCCGTTTCACCTTTGCTGATGGAGTCGTATGTACAATCGTCGTTGAGGATCATGGTTTGCTTGTTGCTGCACTCAAAGGACTTGTGGCCTCGGCCTCCGCATGTGAAGCATTTGAAGGAACTTGTCTTGACGGTTTCATCGGTTGGGGTAGATGACGATGAAGCTCTCGGCTTGAAGTTGCTTGTTGTAGGAGGATGACTTGGGGTTGACGAAGCTTTCTTGTAACTTGACTTGTCGATGTTGCTTGTAGAAGGCTTTGTTGATGTAGAAGGTGTTGGAGTCATTGAAGCTTGGGTGTTGGAGAAGCCGCATGACTTGGATGAGAACTTGGCATACTTGAAGTCTTCTTGCACTTGACGTTCCACTTTGGTAGCTTGATGCACTAGCTCGATGAGGTTCAAGTATGGTTGGAAGTCGGCGATCTTCTTGATGGGATGATTGAGTCCATTCAAGAAACATGCTATAGTTTTCTCATCATCTTACGTGACATTGGCTCGCATCATTGCAATCTCCATCTCATTATAGTACTCTTCAACTCTATTGGTTCCTTTCTTGAGTAGTTGGAGTTTCTTGAAGAGGTCGCGGTTGTAGTAGGTAGGCATGAAGCGTGCTCTCATGACAGCCTTCATTTGCACCCAAGTAGTGATGGGTGGTTCACCTCTTGCCTCACGACGCTCAATGACTTGTTCCCACTAAATGAGGACATTGTCTTAGAACTCAAGGGATGCCATCATGATCTTCTTCTCTTCGTCATAGTTGTGCAAGCGGAAGATTTTGTCTACCTTCAATGCCCCTGATAGGTACTCTTCAGGCTCATTGCTTCCGGAAAACTTGGGCATGGTGAACTTTAGCTTGCCATAGCGTTGCTCTTCATTTTGTTGGGGTCGAGGATGATGACGCCCATGTTGTGGAGGATTGGCAAACTCATGTTGCTCTTGGTGAGGAGGATTGTCAACCTCGTGTTGCTCTTGTCGTGGAGGATGTCCATTGTCTTCATGCTCTTGGTGAGCTTGGGGTTCTTGTGGAGCTTGTGGAGGGGCTTGTCGAGCTCGAGGACGAACTTGAGGAACTTGACGATGCACACATGATTGGTAAATCCTCTCTTGAACTTCTTCGCGAAGTGCTTCTTCTTGTTCACGCCTATGGCGATTGCGTGTGGCGACGGCGTAACTTGAATCTCGAAGGGCACGTTGTGCCTCAATTGCTTGAGCTTCATGTAGTTGTTGTCCTTGGCGTTGTTTCTCAGCATCTTGTGCATCTTGGTGTAGGCATTCTCGCTCTTCCTCTTCTCGTTGGCGTTTTCATTGCTGTTCTTGTGCTTGCTCAAGAGTAGCTTGGTTTTGATGATGTCGATGTTCTTGCGCATGAGTTTGTTTTTGAGAGTCGATGTCGTGTAGAGGATTGCGGTTTGCGTGACAATCTTGACGCGCGGCATGATGAAGAGTGTTCAATGTCGGTGTAGTTGAGCCGGAGATGGTGTAGTCGGAGTGTCGACTTGAGCGGCTCCGTCTTGATGAGGACGAAGTGGAAGAAGAGCGGTTGAGCAACAAAGCACGAATCTCGTCCATTCTTGCATCATTCTCCTGATTGTGATCGTCGAGCTTGTGGTCGAAGTAGTCTTGTGTACTTTGCTCGGATAGTCGCAAGTCGGCGGCGAGATGGTCAATGCGGTCACTCATTGCTTGTTGCTCTTGATGCAAAGCACGTTGTGCACCAAAGAGGTGGCTCTTTGTGATGAAGGAAGTCATGTCGTCGTCTTGCTCGAGAAAGAGTGGGTTGGTAGAAGTACTTGGCCTATCCATCATTCCAAGGAAAATATGTGAGTGGTAGAAAGAGAAGAACGTATACCAAATGTACCGTCACCAAAGTTGAAGGTGGATCAATGATCACTCCAGTGTGGAACAAGGAAATAGCACAATTGGTACCAATTCTTGTCGGTTTCTCACACCTACACAAGTAAAATCTTATGGTGGAGCTTGGTTAGGATGGTGGCACAAAATTTGATGCAATTGTTAGTGAGCTTCAATAATGTTGGAAAAGATTCGCAAGTTTGCAATGCAACAAGTAGACCAAGCAATATAAGGTACACGGAAACACACATGCAAAGATATAAGTGGGGTCATGCAACCAAGGATGAGCCAAAATGTGGAATCCACGAAAATACTCTTGTTGCACAACACTAGAAAGCCGCTAGTACGATTGCACAATAGGCGGATACGAAGACTTGTGCACAACCTACTAAGCAAAAATGCAACGACTTATATCCCAAGCATGCTCTATTTATGGTGTTTCGATGATATGATCCAAGATGATCTAGTATGACAATCTTAATGTTGTATGATGCTATGGTTCTTGCTTAAAATCTCTTTGCTTATCTTTCCCTTTTTTCTTAAAAGCTTGTTTGGCTCTTTGTTGTTTGAGCTCTTTTCTCATGCAATGCTTCATGAAGCAAGATAGCAATTGTGTATGCGATGACAACCTTGTGACACTAGAGATGATACCAAGATATGCACCAATGATGTATGTATGCTATGGGAAGTATGATCACTAATGTGCACAAGTCACGTTGCCGGAAATACTCAAAGGCTAGTCTCGATGGGTAAGCGACGCAAAGGAGTAAGGCTATGATGGCTATCAATGTAATGGCAAGAATGATGTATCCAATACCAAGAAGATGTTACCATTCTTGCTTATGGTGTGGTGTCAAAATGGTGTATCAGTTGTTGTCGATGATCCGTCCGTGGCGAAGATGAGTGGCGGTGATGTTGATGTCGAACCGTACCTAAATAGCTGAAACACAATAGGACACGGAACCGCAACTCAAATTCTCAAAGCACAAAGTTGCAAAACGAGTCGGAGTGTGAAAAGGGTAAGCAAAGGAGGTGCTATGCGGAAGTGGTGATTGTGTAGAGGTCGTGGGATTGCGTATGCGGAGGTATGGCGGTGGTGGAGACCAAACTGAATAAAATTCAGTTTCGCCAGGGAATGCCGGACGTCCGAGGGTTTACGGTCGTCCGGTCGTCGGACGTCCGGTGCCTGGGCGTAATTCGGCCACGGGAAGAACAACTAGGGTTCGTAATGGGGAGGACAAAATTCATCGAATCCGGGTGATTTCGTGGATGGAAAAGGTGAAGACGAAGGGGAAAAGCTAGATCCATTCAAGGAAAAGCAAATCCATGGATCAAATCGAACAAAATTTCATCACACCAACAAATCACAAAAAGAAAAATTGGGGCTATTTTTGTGGGGAATTTTCAAATTAGGAACAAAATTAACAAAAACAAGGCTAGAAACACAACGGGGAGGCTCTGAAATCATGATCAAGATGGCTCTAGATACCAAGATGATGTAGGGTGGAACCCTATACGGCCGATCTTTCACGAAAGGATCGGATCCCACGAAGAACACGAAGAACACGAGGGGAAACACGAGGGGGAACACGAGGGAATCACTAAAACCAACAAGAAATAGTCACACATATGCTAGATCCGACTACACATAGAGATCACAAGGTCCACGGTCAACTAAGGACGATACAAGCAGAACGATCTTCTTCGTGAGGAGGTCTTGAGGTTCTTCCCGTGAAGGGGTCTTGAATCCGCTTGGGGGATCTTCTCCGAGGAGGTGCTATCTCTGAGGAGAGGGTAACCAAGTGGATGAGCAAAGCTCTCACACGAAATATGAGCTAATCCTTTTCTAACCCTAACTATGATGAGGGAGAGGTCTATGTATAGTCTTAGTGCAATAGAGGGGTGAAGTGGAGGGGTACATGGGCTTCGGCCCGAAACTATACGCAGCCAGGGTCCGGACGTCCGGAGGCTCGCGGAGGTCCAGACGTCCGTAGATCTTCGGATATCCATAGATTAGGTTTTATCGCCACGGCCTCGGACGTCCATAGGTGTCTGGTCGTCCGGTCGCCGGTCGTCCGGTCTTCCTCAGACTTCCGCTAATTTCGTTCTGTTGGCGTAGCGTCGGTCGTCCGGAGGGGTTCGGTCGTCCGGAGCCTGGGAGTCGTTGGATGTCCGGTCCTGGTCGGTCGTCCGGCCGGAGTAGCGTTTGCAGGCCTGAGTTCCTTGGGCTGTTGGGACATCTAGGGGTCAGACATCCGGGATGGGCCGCTCGTCCGGTGCCTGTAGCTTCTTCCGCAGCTCTCCTTCTTCTCCGTCTTCACGTCCATCTTCCTCTTATGATTCTCCTTGCTCCTTAGCTTCTTAATGGCTAACTCTTTGATACATGAGTATGCACAATGTCTCCGTTTGAGGTAGTATCCATGTCTCATGTGCGACGAAGTGGACTTGTGAGAGGAGAGATGTCACCTCGGTTTCGAGAGCTCTTGCACGTGCTCGTGTCATGGGTCCGCTAGGCACTTGGTGAGATGATGGTAGGTCCATGGGAATGACCTTGGGATGCTCTGCATCAAGATAGAGCTTTGCTCATCCGTTACGGATCTACTCCATTGAGAGAGAGACCGCGTGCCTCTTCGGATAAGATCCACCTTGGATTCAAGACCTCCTCACGGAGAACACCTGAAGATCTCCTCTTGAAGATGAACTGTACCTTGTATCTTTCCCTTTGTTGTTCTTGTACCTTTATGGATCTTGTGTGGATTTGAGTCTAGTGGATGTGTGATTGGACTTGTTCTTGAGTGTTTTCCTTTGTGATTTCTCTCTGTTCTTCCCCGTGTTCATCGTGTTCTTCGAGGGGATCCACTCCAATCGTGAAAGATCGGGCCACTAGGGTTCTACCCTACATCATCTTGGATCAGAGCCAGCTTGTCTCATGATATCATATTGGTATCGTCAGCCATGTTGATCACGTATTTGGATCCCCTACCCCTCTTTTTCTAGCTTGATTTTATCCCAATTTCGAAAAATCCCCACCAAAAATAGCCCCAATTTTTTTGTAATTTGTTGGTTTGGATGATGTTTTGTTGATTTTGATCGATGGATTTGCTTGGTTTCGAGTGGACCTAGCATCTCCCCAAGTTTCCCCACCTTCTATCCACAAAATCTCCTCAATTTTACCCCGAAAATCATCCATTTCCGCCCAAAAATTCATCCCCGATAGGAAATCCCGAGCAGTTTGACCTGCCCGGATCATCCGGAAGTGCTTCCGGATCATCCGGATCAGCTGGACCCTCTCCCGGATATCCGGACACCCCACGCGCCAGAAATCCAGTTGACGAACCCGGATCATCCGGACCTACTCCCGGATGTCCGGGTAACCGTGAAACCGACTGGGCTGAATTCTTGTTTCGGCCATAACTAATTCATCCGGAGTCCGTTTTTGACGTTTAAGCTCCTTTTGAAGCTCTTGACATCCCCCTTCCCACAAAAATACAACAACCATCATTTGAATCCATCATATTTTCTGAAATTTGGCAAGTTTACATAGGCCCTCCACCATATCATCCATATTACCATCATCGACTTCCGCGACTTAACCCATTTTGATCCCCATTGCATATGTGGTTGTTTGAGTTGTGACTTGAGTCTCCTAAGGTGTTTCGGCTACTTAGGGACGGTTGCTTCTTCACCAACCACAATCACCACTTCTGCATAACCTTGCCCACCATACACTTCCGCCACCCCAACTTAACCCAATTTTGTTTGTGTTGTGAGTTGTGTATCCTAATGTGTTGTATCCGCCTATAGATAGCATACTTGGGATAGAAGTCATTGCATTTTTGTCTCCTATAGGTTGTGCACAAGTGTTGTACCCGCCTATTGAGCAATCGTGCTAGCGTCTCTCTAGAGTTGTGCAACAAGAGCATTTTCCGTGGATTCCACATTTTGAGCTCATTCCTTGGTTGCACGACCCATTTATCTATCCGTGTGTGTATTTCCGTGTGCCACATATTGCTATTGGTCTACTTGTTTCACTTGCGAATTTTCGAATCTCTTTCAACATTATTGACTCTTGCTAACATTTTGCATTAATTTTTTGTGCCACTATCCTCACCGAGCTACACCATAAGCTTTAGTCGATAGGTGTGAGTGAACAAGTCCAGTACCAATTCCACTATTCTTTCATTCCACATTGAGTGAAACGAGATACAACCTCAACTTTGGGAAAAGGTAACTCGGTATTTTTTATCTCATTTCCTACTCACCTTTGCTCGAGTCTTGTGATGGAAATGCAAAGCATTTCACCTTCGGTCTATAACAACAACGACGAGGTCGATGCCACGAACAACTCCAACGATGCCAATATGCAAGCTCAAATGGAGGAGATCAAAGCCCTCATCAAGTCCTACAAGCGATCTTCCTCATCTTCAAGAAGACACTCAAGAGCACATCCTTCCGAGCTACCATCTCCAGCAAGATCACATCGGCATCGACACCATCACCAACAAGAATGCCAAGGTCAAGAGCTCAACACCAACAACCGCTCAACGACTTCACCATCTCCGTTGACATCTTCGCCAAGTGACTTCAAGGCATCTTTGCCTTTGGATATACAGCATCTTCGCCAACAAGCCCCTCAAGACTAATCTCAAGAGAAGCTCCCCAAGCTCAAGTCCGCGACTTCCATGAGCTACTACGACCTCGACATCGACCATGAGATTCCTTTCTACGGAACTCTAGAACCCAAGGAGTATCTCGAGTGGGAACGTTTGATGGACGACTACCTCAAGCTACATCAAGTTCCTCCCGAAGATCAAGTGAAGTGCGCCACAAGAAACTTCCACGGCTATGCGTACACAAGGTGGCTTCACACACCTTCGAAAAGCTAGGACATGACTTGTACCAAGACAAAGAGAGCTTTGCGGCGAGAGTTTGTGCCTCCAACCTACATGGAACAACTTCAACGCCAATTGGAGAACACCATCCAAGGATCCAAGTCCATCGACGAGTACTTCAAGGAGATGAAGATTGCCTTGCGACGAGCCGGCATGGACGACCCCATTTCGATGAAGTTCTAATTCATGATGGGATTGAACAACGACATCTCCAAGACTATCTTCCTCGAGAACTACAAGTCCCTCAGCGACAACTACATTGGTACTCTCAGGGCGGAAAAAGAACTCATGAAGGCCAAAGCTTCTCCACCCCAAGCTCACTTCGCTACGACCAAGCTCCATGAGAACGATCATGAGGCTAGTACCACCAAGATGTCCAAGCCCGACGAGCTCCAAAACGATGCTCCCAAGTTTGACTTCACCGCCATCCATCTTTGTGGCATTGATGTCGCCGAGTCTACTTTGACTCTTTTTCAAGACGGTGCGGCGACGACTATGACTATGGAGCCAATCAAGGAACATGCTTTGGAGGCGAGTGACATGGTGGCGAGCAAGGATGATGCTTCCATCTTAGGAGGCGAGAGTGATGATGTGCCATCTTCGGCCTTCATCCACAACGACGATGACGAGATGGTTAAGCATGGGATTTTCCCTTCGACCACGGCGATGTATGATTACTTGAGTGACTTGTGCCACCATATTGAGAGTGAGAGTGACTTCACCACTAGCCCCATATATGATGTGTTGCCCCAATTCCCATGTGAGGAGAGCCACAACCCCCACCACTTGAGTGAGATGAGTGACTCCACCATACGTGAGATTGCATGCACCTATTTTGAGGGAGTGAGTAAACCAGCACATAGAGAGAGTGAGGTAGTTGATACGGCATGTGAGGCCACTTTGATTTCTAACGACTTAACCTCTACCTCTATTGTGTCTTCTCATTTGGTGCTAGGTCCCATATACGATGACGCGCCGATTCGCGATGACTACATCCTCCCTTTGGACAAGACGATGGCCATGGTGGAATATGATGCACCCCCCACATGGTTCCATCAAGATGATGATATTGACCACCATTTGGTGTTTCCCACCTCACCTACACCACTTGAGTGGAATGACAAAGGTAACATAGGTGACGGTGATGCTCTAGTCCCACTAGTGGACATTCTTGACATTGATTGCTTGCATGATGTTGATCAACCTATTACCATGCTTCATGCTAGTGTGACTTCCCCATGCGATGATTTATCCATTTATGATGAGTTTGATGATTGCCATGTGGAGTCTATAAGTCGTGATGCCATGTTGCATAGGATTTCTTGTGACATTTCCTTAGGTCACATCATGTTTGACAATCCGCTTGACTTGTCATATGCTATGCATGAGATCAACCATATGTCATATTTGCAATCTCATTGTAGTGACTATGCATATGCCATTAAAATAAACACAATTTGCACATAGGCATAGGTGACAAGCCCAAGCCCAAGGTCATTGGCATTTGTTTTTCTTATGATGATATTGATATGCTCCCTTTGCATCATTTCTCTCATATGCCATGCCATGACCACCTAGCTTCGGATATACATTGTTCTGGATGTTGTCCATTTTCTCCATATGATGTTTCCAATATTTCTCATGAGGAGACCCCCATAGTTTCCTCATACATTTTAGGATATTTTGATAGAGCCAAAGGTGTCCCATCTTTCGATGAGATGGTGGCTATCGTTTTGGAGGAAGTCGATTTTGACGATCCGACTACGAACGTGCGAGGACGTCGCGCCTTAGCAATCGCTAAACCAACTCCGAGAGGTTATCGACCACGCCGGAGCACGATCAACCTGACCATGAAGGTCTGTTTCCTACAGGCAAACGAAGAACAAGCAAGAAACTGAGATTCCAATCTAGATATTGCGAATATAAGATGAAAACTTTATTGATCAAGGTGGGGTTCTATGACGCCTTTGTCTGGTCGTTGAACACAAATGAAGTACGCGAAGTTGCAGCTATGGCGAACTTTAATCTAAACAAAACCCAAAGTCTAAACGATGCCCTAAGGGCTATATATATGGAGGAGAGAGGGGGAATTTCGTGGCCCTTGGTGGAGGGGTCCGAAACCAACCCTAACTCTTGTTTCCCCACACATACAGACTCTAAAAACAGCTTATACTTAATTACTTTGAAAATACATGGGCCTGGCCCAGTAATAAGGTGACGCAGCACCTAGAATAGCCTCTGGACGAAAGTTATGAAGTGGCATGTTGTATATTTTTCCCAAGGCTTCATGCACTCATTATGGTGGCTTCAAAGTCCTGGAATCATCACTTGTAACACCGTCCTTGTTCCCCTTCGCATGCCATCATCTCCATGCTTGAACTTTCTCCAAGTTTCATCTGTCTTGTCCAAGCTAGGCCCTTCATTTGTAAGCAAAACAAATGTATCCAATTTAGGCAACATCATATTCTTATGAACATTAGAATCGTTACCAAGAAACGAAAGTACCTGATAATTCAATTGGCATGCGCGAGCTCTAGTAATTGGTCTAGTATGTATAATAGTAGGGACTGTGGGTGTTACAATGGTATTGATGTCCTCATCATCCTCTCCTTCTTGAAATGAAGTCGTCCTCGACGAAAGCTCATCTTGCTCACCCAAATAAGGCTTCAAATCTGCAATGTGAAAGTGGACTAACCCCAAAATCTGCAGGCAGCTCAAGTTTATATGCGTTATCATTTATTTTCTCTAACACCTTAAAAGGACCATCATCACGTGGCATTAGCTTTGATTTGTGCAAATTAGGAAATCTATCCTTACGCAAATGTAACCAAAAAAGATCTCCAGGTGCAAACACAACATGTTTTCTACCCTTATCTCCAGCAAGTTTATATTTAGCATTCATACACTCAATGTTTTCCTTAGTTAACTCATGCATTTTTAAAATCAATTCAGCACGTTCTTTAGCATCAAAATTAACCTTCTCCGAAGATGGAAGAGGCAACAAATCAATAGGTGCACGAGGTTGGAAACCGTACACAATTTCAAAAGGGCACATCTTAGCAGTAGAATGCAATGAACGCTTATAAGCAAATTCAATATGAGGCAAGCATTCTTCCACATTTTCTTATTATTCTTGAAAACAGCCCTAAGCATAGTAGACAAGGTTCTATTGACTACTTCAGTTTGTCCATCAGTTTGGGGGTGACAAGTAGTACTAAAAAGCAGTTTAGTCCCCAACTTAGCCCATAAACATCTCCAAAAGTGGCTAAGAAATTTGGTATCACGATCTGAAACAATAGTATTTGGCACACCATGCAAGCGAATAATTTCATGAAAGAACAAATCAGCATCATTAACAGCATCATCGCTTTTATGACATGGTATAAAGTGTGCCATTTTCAAGAACCTATCCATGACAACAAATATGCTATCCCTCCCCTTCTTTGTTCGAGGTAAACCTAAAACAAAGTCCATAGATATATCCTCCCAAGGAACACTAGGTACAGGCAAAGTCATATATAAACCAGGAGGATTGAGTCGTGACTTAGCTTTTTTGACATGTAGTGCAGCGAGCAACAAAACTCTCAACATCCCATCTCATCTTTGGCCAAAAGAAATGTGTAGCAAGTATATCCTCCGTCTTCTTGACGCCAAAGTGTCCCATTAATCCTCCTCCATGCGCTTCCTGCAACAACAAAAGACGAATGGAGCTAGCTGGAATGCATAGCTTGTTAGCACGAAACACAGACCCATCGTTAAGAATGAACCTGTTCCATGTTCTCCCTTCCTTACAATTCTGCAATACATCTTTAAATTCAGCATCATGCACATATCTATCTTTGATGGTCTCCAAACCAAATATTTTAAAGTCAAGTTGTGGAAGCATAGTATAACGACGAGACAATGCATCAACAATAACATTTTCTTTACCCTTCTTGTGTTTAATGACATAAGGGTAAGTCTCAATGAATTCAACCCATTTAGCATGTCTACGGTTTAGTTTTGCTTGACTTTTAATTTGTTTCAAAGATCCATGATCAGAATGTATAACAAATTCCTTGAGCCATAAATAATGTTGCCATGTTTCTAAGGTCCGAACAAGAGCATATAATGCTTTATCATAAGTAGAATAGTTCAGACTAGGCCCACTCAATTTTTCAGAAAAGTATGCAACAGGTTTGCCATCTTGTAATAACACACCTCCTAATCCAATTCCACTAGCATCACATTCAATCTCAAAAGTCTTATTAAAATCGGGAAGTTGGAGTAAAGGAGCATGTGTCAACTTATCTTTCAATACTGTGAAGGCTTCTTCCTATGCGGTACCCCAAACAAAAGGCACATCCTTCTTTGTAAGCTCGTTGAGAGGTGCAGAAATGGTGCTGAAATCTCTCACAAAATGCCTATAGAAACCAGCGAGGCCAAGGAAACTCCTCACTTGTGTGACCATTTTGGGCTGCGGCCAACTCTCAATAGCTTCAATCTTGGCTTTATCAACTTCAGTTCCCTCTGGAGTAACAACATAGCCAAGAAAAGATACTCGGTCAGTGCAAAAGGTGCACTTTCTAAGGTTACCAAACAAACGTGCATCATGTGCAATAAAAACAGCATGTAAATGTTCCAAACGTTCCTCCAAAGATTTGCTATAAATCAATATGTCATCAAAGTAAACTACCACAAATCATCCAATGAAAGCACGTAAAACTTCGTTCATTAATCTCATGAAAGTACTAGGTGCATTAGTTAACCCAAAAGGCATGACTAACCACTCATATAATCCAAACTTAGTTTTAAATGTTGTTTTCCATTCATCCCCCAATTTCATACGAATTTGATGGTATCCACTACGCAAATCAACTTTGGAGAATATTGTAGGGCCACTCAATTCATCAAGCATATCATCTAGCGTAGGAGTAGGATGACGATAACGAATAGTAATATTATTAATGCCTCTATAATCAATGCACATACATGACGTACCATCCTTTTCGGCACTAAAATGATAGGAACAACACAAGGACTAAGGGATTCACGTATATAACCTTTGTCGAGCAGTTCTTGTACTTGACTCATAATCTCCTTCGTCTCCTCTGGATTGGTACGGTATGGTGGACGGTTCGGTAATGATGTACCGGGAATTAAGTCAATTTGATGCTCAATCCCTCGAATAGGTGGTAATCCCAGTGGCACGTCTTGTGGAAAGACGTCAGCGAACTCCTGAAAAATGTTAGTGACAGTAGGAGGCAAAGAGGAAAGCACGTTGTAGGATCGAAAGTATGTCTAGAGGGGGGTGATTAGACTACTTGACCAACTAAAAATCTATCCTTTTCCCAATTTTAGTCTTTGGCAGATTTTAGCTATCTTAGCACAAGTCAAGCAATCCTAACACAATTCAAGGAAGAATGCAAAGAGTCTATGAGCAGCGGAAAGTAAATCATGCAACTTGCAAGAATGTAAAGGGAAGGTTTTGGAGAATTCAAACGCAATTGGAGACACGGATGTTTTTGGCGTGGTTCCGATAGGTGGTGCTATCGTACATCCACGTTGATGGAGACTTCAACCCACGAAGGGTAATGGTTGCGCGATTCCACGGAGGGCTCCACCCACGAAGGGTCCACGAAGAAGCAACCGTGTCTATCCCATCATGGCCTTCACCCACGAAGGACTTGCCTCACTAGCGGTAGATCTTCACGAAGTAGGCGATCTCCTTGCCCTTACAAACTCCTTGGTTCAACTCCACAATCTTGTCGGAGGCTCCCAAGTGACACCTAGCCAATCTAGGAGACACCACTCTCCAAGAAGTAACAAATGGTGTGTTGATAATGAACTCCTTGCTCTTGTGCTTCAAATGATAGTCTCCCCAACACTCAACTCTCTCTCGCAGGATTTGGATTTGGTGGAAAGAAGATTTGAGTGGAAAGCAACTTGGGGAAGGCTAGAGATCAAGATTCATATGGTGGGAATGGAATATCTTGGCCTCAACACATGAGTAGGTGGTTCTCTCTCAGAAAATGTGTATTGGAAGTGTAGGTATGTTTTGATGGCTCTCTCCATTAATGAATAGTGGGTGGAGGGGTATATATAGCCTCCACACAAAAACTAACCGTTACACACAATTTACCAATCTCACTGAGACCGAATTGAGAAACTCGATCGGACCGATTTAGCAAACCTAGTGACCGTTAGGATTTTCGGTGGGACTGAGATGCAACTCGGTAGGACCGATATGGTTAGGGTTAGGGCATAACGTAATCTCGGTGTGACCGATTACACAAACTCGGTGGGACCGATTTTGATAATAAGCTAACCAGAGAGTTGGTCAGGTAAACTCGGTGGGACCGATTTGCTCATTTTGGTGGGACCGAAATGTTACAAAAGGGAAACATAGAGTTTACATTGCAATCTCGGTGGGACCGATCGCTCATCTTGGTAGGACCGAAACGTTACGAAGGGAAACAGAGAGATTACAACCCCATCTCGGTGTGACCGAGATCCCTATCGGTGAGACCGATTTGCCTAGGGTTTGTGGCAGTGGCTATGACATCTGAACTCGGTGGCGCCGGATAGAAAGAATCGGTGGGGCCGAGTAATTTGACTTTTGGTTTAGGTCATATGTGGATGTGGAAAGGTAGTTGAGGTTTTTGGAGCATATCACTAAGCACTATGAAGCAAGAACCTCATCAAGCAACAACTCTTCCCTCCCTGATAGTATTGGCTTTTCCTATAGACTCAATGTGATCTTGGATCACTAAAATATAAAATGTAGAGTCTTGAGCTTTGAGCTTGAGCCAATCTTTTTGTCCTTAGTATTTTGAGGGGTCCACTTTCCTCATCCATGCCATGCCATTCATTGAGCTTTTCCTGAAATATTAATCTTGGAATAATGTTAGCTCAATGAGCTATATGTTGTTAGGAATTACCAAAACCACCCAGGGATAGTTGCACTTTCACACGTCCTCGAATGAAAATAATGCCTCTTTGCACACAAAAGCAAAGCAAACAGGTTTGCTGAAATCTAGCTCATCAATATCAAATTTTGTGGCAAGTAAACATGCAGTTTTCAATTTAATTTCAGAAGCAACACTAGATGGTTTATTATTAGGTTTCATTTGTTGCTCAAATTCTTTTGCCACAATCTGATTTTCACTCTTATTTTTCTCCTGTTTTGCTTTATTAGCTCTATTAATATCATCTTTCAAAATGGATTCAGGAGTCATAGGAATCAAAGTAATATGTTTATCCTTATGAACAAGAGTATACTGATTGTTTCTACCATGGTGTACATAATTTTTATCAAATTGCCATGGTCTACTAAGTAATAAGGAACATGCTTGCATAGGTACCACATCACAATCAACATAATCAACATATGTAGAGATACTAAAATGCACACAAACAGTACCTGTTACCTTAACCTTGCCACTGTTGTTGAACCATTGGATGTAGTAAGGATGTGGACGTGGTCTTGTGGTGAGAGATAGCTTCTCCACCATCTCCATGCTAGCCAAGTTATTGCAGCTCCCTCCATCTATGATGACGCGAACAGAATGTTCCTTCATAACTCCCTTTGTATGGAACAAATTATGCCTCTGATTTTTCTCAGCTTGTGTAACCTGCACACTCAAAACACGTTGAGCAACTAAAGATTCATACCTGTCAGCATCTTCAGCAGCCATGTATTGCGTCTCATGATCAGAATCCTCTCCACCGTGTTCTTCATGTGTAATCAGAGCCAAAGTCTCCTCATCATAGTCACTAGCAGACTCATACCCACCATCCTCTCACAAAATGTCCTCTTCCCTTACAACGACGACAAATAGTATCACTTGTGTGCCCTGTTGATGCCATGGAAGCAGAAGAGCTCTGCGCAGGCCCAGCAGGTGTGCTCTTGGTAGATAGTGGTGGTTGTGCCTGCTTTCCTGAATCACGGCTGGAGGTGGCACCTGATGGAGGTGCTGGTGGAGTGCAAGTAGAGGATGCGTGTGGTGTCCATGAAGAAGATCGACCTGCAGAAAAGTTAGTTCGCGCCAATGCCTGTCGATCCTGCACTTCACATTCAGCTTTACAAGCAAGATGGAATAAACGAGTGATATTAGTATACTCCTTATACTCTAGAATGGTCTGAATCTCTCTATTTAATCCACCCATAAAATGTGCAAGAATAGCTTCATTCTCCTCAACAATACCACATCTAATCATGCCAGTTTGTAATTCCTGATAATATTCTTCTACAGAATTTTTTCCTTGTCTTAAGCGCTGCAATTTTTGAAGTAATTCACGTTGATAATTTGGTGGAACCCAACGAGTACGCATAGCAGTTTTCAAAGCAGCCCAAGTAGCTGGAATAGGATATAATCTACAATATTCAGACCACCAAACACATGGAAAGCTAGTGAAAGCACAAACAACAGCAGGAACACGTCTCTCCTTAGGATAT
The DNA here is from genome assembly GCF_002162155.2 of Triticum dicoccoides. Lineage (NCBI taxonomy): Eukaryota > Viridiplantae > Streptophyta > Magnoliopsida > Poales > Poaceae > Triticum > Triticum dicoccoides. The sequence continues at coordinate 320,576,268 of NC_041382.1, read as the reverse complement.
TGGAAACATGTAAATCGTTGTTCAGTTTCTAACTACCAAGTAAGATATATATAAGGAACATATCTACCCTCAAATGGTGGAATATTCTATTTTAGTTTAGGAAGATGGTCATGTACCTCAGGTGGTGGTGCATCCCTACCGTTGCGATGATATGCATGAGGATGACCTGGTGGTGGTGGTGCTGGTGGTTGCACGTAGTTGTGATTTTGATCAACCTCATCCTCGTAATGGTCCTCCACCTCGGTAGCAGCAGGAGGAGCGACAGAAGCACCAACAGTAGGTACAGCAGCACTAGAAGTTTGACCAGGCTCAATGGGAACGCATTGTGCTTGTCCCACTTGATTTGGAAGACGAAGTTGTTGTTGTTGTTGTAGAGGTGCGATAGGTGCAGCGGGCAGTGGAAGGCGCGCGAGCAATTTGTTAAACTTCTTATCGAGCTTTGTTTCGAACGCCTTCTCAATGCCATCTATCTTCTCCATGGCCTCTTCAAATATGTTTAGCACATCTTCCACCTATCCACTCATCATTTGCTGAAACTTATCATGTAACTCTTTATTCGTCATGTTCTCCCAGTCAATCGCGTCAGGGTGGGATCCTGTCATGGTTAGCAGCAATAGAAACACACAAGAAAATGATCCTACAGACTACTAGAAAATGGCGGTGGTGGAGTGTCACAAATCCGGCAAGCAAATCTCAAATTCTTACCAGTTCTTACCCAGCAGCAAGTGGTGATCGGCAACCGTCATAGTCAAAACTCTCAAAGCATGGGTACAGCGATTACCAGGGAGAGTCAAACACACTACGTAGATGTATGTGGAGCTAGGAAGGCTTATAATATGGTAGCAAAAAGGGTCGGCAATAATCAATTCAGAGATGCAAAGTTGAATAAATGCTCAACGACGGTACCATGTTGGTCCTAGGCTAGACCGTGCTAGAGACGAGAGCCTAGAACACTAACAAAATCACGACGCTGCACGTAAACAAGGGAGGAGCACGCTCTGAATTTTTTTCTTTTTTCCACTTTTTTTCCTCTTTTTTTTCCTCTGCAACAATTTTTTTTTCGAAAAGTCTACAAATGGTCTAAAAACTGCCTAGCCAGAATTTTCCAGACTTAGTTTTTTTTTTGAGTTTGGAACTATTTTTCTTCTGCGGATGGCTCGAAAGTTGGGGAGTCCTACTCTGTCACGATTCGGAGTATCGCGTGATCTAGAACTCGAAAACAAAGCAACAAATACTGGACTCGGACTAGGACTAGTGGCGGAGATGAATCTGGCGGAAACTCAGACTGGTGGCGGATATACGTAGGACGGTGGAACACAGACTGGTGGCGAATCGGTGATGGAGGTGGACTCGGACTATCGTGATGGCGGTGGATATGTGGTATATGGCAGCGGTGATGACAATGGTGGTATATGGCAGCAGTGATGACGATGGTGGTATATGGCAGCGGTGATGATGATGATGATGATGCGGCGGCGGCGTGACTACTTGTGAATAGAACTTGATACTCTAAAGGACTAGACACTAAGACCAGCAACCAGACACGACGATGCAACCGCAAATTCAACACAGCAAATACAGAAAAGATTATGCAAAGGCTCAGATTGGTTCAGATAGGATGAACTAACCCTAATTTTTTTGGCCTTTTCGTGGATTATAGTTATGAAGAATAGACTCAATCTAAACTACGAAAAACTGTAAAATCTCACCGAGCAACCTGGAAATCTGATACCACTTGATATAGGCAAAGGTGTCCCGTCTTTTGATGAGATGGTGGCTATCGTTTTGGAGGAAGTCGACTTTGACGATCCGACTAAGAACGTGCGAGGACGTCGCGCCTTAGCAATCGCTAAACCAACTCCGAGAGGTTATCAACCACGCCGGAGCACGATCAACCTGACCACGAAGGTCTGTTTCCTGCAGGCAAACGAAGAACAAGCAAGAAACTAAGATTGCAATATGGATATTGCGAATATAAGATGAAAGCTTTATTGGTCAGGGTGGGGTTCTGTGACGCCTTTGTCTGGTCGTTGAACACAAACGAAGTACGTGAAGTTGCAGCTATGGCGAACTTTAATCTAAACAAAACCCAAAGTCTATATGATGCCCTAAGGGTTGTATATATGAAGGAGAGAGGGGGAATTTTGTGGCCCTTGGTGGAGGGGTCCGAAACCAACCCTAACTCTTGTTTCCCCACACATATGGACTCTAAAAACAGCCTATACTTAAGTACTTCGAAAATACATGGGCCTGGCCCAATAATAAGGTGACGCAGCACCTAGAATAGCCTCTAGACGAAAGTTATGAAGTGGCATCTTGTATACTTTGTCCAAGGCTTCATGCACTCGTTATGGTGGCTTCAAAGTCCTAGAATCATCACTTGTAACTTCGTTCTTATTCCCCTTGCGCATGCCATCATCTTCATGCTTGAACTTGCTCCAAGGTTCATCTTTCTTGTCCAACTAGGCCCTTCATTTGTAAGCAAAACAAATGTACCCAATTTAGGCAGCATCATATTCTTATGAACATTAGAATCATTACCAGGAAACGAAAGTACCTGATAATTCAATTGGCATGCGCGAGCTCTAGTAATTGGTCCAGTATGTATAACAATAGGGGCTGTGGGTGTAACAATGGTATTGATGTCCTCATCACATTTTGATTCATCCCATTCATTGCATGATCCCAATACTTATGTGCACAATATTCTCCCCATGAATAAACATTATATTGTTGTTCCATATACTATTATTCTCAATTTGTGTCCCCATCGTGTTATACACAATAACTATTCTTTCATGATGGATGACATATTCATATACCATGCATCAAATTTCTTTGAGCGATGCTTATCCTGTACAAACTCTCACCTGCACATACACATCATGATGGATGATGTAGCGACCCGACCTCAGACGGTCAAGTCTCTGTGCTTCAGTGTCATCCCTGGATTGGTAATGCAGACACACAGTACTCGAAGGATTTATAACAGAGTAGCAATCACACACTTATTACAACGAATGACTCAAAAGAGAACTTATTACAATAAATGTGGCTTAAGGCCATCTAGATAAATAACATCGGAAGGCTTGGAAGATAAAGTGAGTCCATCAACTCCAACGGCATAGCTGAGTGCATGAAAATCAACCTAGCACACCTTACTCCTCGTCTGAAAAGTCTGCAACATGATACGTTGCAAACTGAAAATGGGTCAGCACATGGAATATGCTGGCAATATAACACAATAGAGCAATGAACAGATAAATGCTATCACTACAATGCATATATGGCAGGTGGAGGCTCTAAAGCTATATTGCTTTTGCGAAAAGCCAATTTTTCCCTACAACAAAGGAATATATTTTATTTAACTATCATGGTGGTTGAAACATCATTGAGAAGGTTCCTCCAACTCAATCCTAATTAAAGTATTCATTATCATCCCACCAATTTAATTTAGAGTGATGAGATCAAATCAATAATTCAAGTACCAGATACTCAAGATGTCCATAACCGGGGACATGACTAACCATGATTAGTTTTTACACTCTGCAGAGGTTTGCGCACTTTTCCCCACAAGACTCGATCTCCTCCGTTGGATTTCTCGCACTACATGGTGTTTGAGAGACAGATGACCGAGACATAGTCTTTCAGAAGCATTAACTCTAACCCTGGGTAGACAGTACCAACCTGCATCCCCTACATCTGCTAGCCTACCACTAGAAGAGGTCATGCAACATACTCAACTATGCTAGAGCCCATAATAGCTTGTGGCTGCACACGGAAGTTTCTAGCATGAATAATCTTATGATCCCTTTGAGCCTGGGTGGCGAACCATAGGATGATCACACGGGTACTCTGGGATATCCTAGGACAACAATAGATTCTCAAGGTGCCCGCAACCAATCCACCCAGATGTGTATTTAAGTAGCCACCTTAAGTTAACCATTAATTAACAATCTCACATCTATCATGGATGCACTCAAAGCCGATCCACGTCTATGGTCATAGCATGGCAATATAAGCATAGCGTAGAAGTAACTCCCAAGGGTTTGATAATAAAAGGGCAATAGGTTCTACCTCATCAACTACTTCCCAAAACCCACAAGTTAATCACATCCTAATCATGCAGTGTTTGAGGGCTTGCAACTAATGCATAAAATTGGGTATGAAAAGAGTATGATCAATGTGTTAGTAGCCTTGTTGACGATCCACAAAACCTAGTGACTCGTAGTAGCACGCTTTGCACTCTGGGAATTCTATCGTAAACAAACATACATAAGCAATCAAGCAAAGGTGCACGAGTAAAACCCAAATAAGAAGATCTAACCAGAAAGTTCAACTGAAGAACTCCGGTTTGAAGAATCAAATCAAACGGAGCAACATAACTCAAATTACGAAAGAAACAAGATCCATTTACTAATCTGGACTAAAGTCTAATTTTACAGTACCAAAATCTTGTTCAAGTTGGTTAAAAAGAAAGAGGGCTTCGAGACGAAGATCTAGGCGCTTGTTTCACCTAATTTGGAAAAACGAGCGAAAAGATAAACTAAAACGAACATCAGGGCAGAAATCGCGATCAAAAATAATCACGTAAAAACCCTGGAAAATAAAACGAAACGAACAGGCTAACGAACGAACGTTCACTGTTTGCGGCTAATGGACGAACAACATTCATTAAAATGAACGTATGGACGAACATGCGCTAAACAACTAAACCGAGAAAAACCGAACCAATTCTAAAAAAACGAATCTAGGGTTTTATGAGAAAACCAAACAGTTCTATCGTTTAGCCGGAAAAGACCAGCGGCGGCAGATCCGGTGAGCAGCGGCGGCGGCGGGGCGGGCCGGTGGTGAAGCGGCGCGGCGGCAGCGGCAGAAGGCGGTGCGGCGCCGCTGCTTCGTCTGCGGGGCGGCGCGGCGATGTGAGGCAAGGGGGGCGGGCGATGGTATTTAAGAGGGGAGGGGGGCTGGTGGCGTGGGGGAGGGGGCAAGGCGGCGGGGCGAGGCGGAGTCGGCCACGGCGCGGCGGCGTACGGGCGGCGGACTCCCGCTCGAGGTTGGGGTGATGCAACGCGTGCGTCGGCTGGGCTTTTGGCCCAGTCGGTCTGAAGCAACTTTTAAAAAAAACTGATTTTGCCGAAATAAAATCCTAGAAAATAAAAGAAAAATCTAAAATACCAAAACAAATTTTCACCGTCTAAATAAAATATTTAGAACAAAGTGAACATTTTCTTAGCCTAAAATGCAAATTTTGGAAAATGATATTTTTCTAATTCAAATAAAATAGCAATAGAATCCAAATAAAATTGTTTATTTGATTTTAATATTTTTCCTCCAATATTCCTTTTTTTTGAGAAGTCGTATTATCTCCTCTCATATATTTTAATATAAAATATTTTCGGAGAGAAAAACAATTAAAACCAAAGTGATCCTTGTTTCGATATTTGATAAATTTTCAAATATGAGAAACGTGAAATCCCCAACTCTCTCCGTGGGTCCTTGAGTTGCTTAGAATTTCGAGGATCGTGAAACGAACGGCAATAAAATATGATATGCATGAATGACCTATGTATAACATTCCAAATTGAAAAATTTGGGATGTTACAAACCTACCGCCCTTAAGATGAATCTCGTCCTCAAGATTCAGGGTTGGCTAGAAAATAGGTGTGGGCAGTCTTTGCGTAGATTATCCTCTCATTCCCAGGTGGCTTCATCCTCAGTATGGTGGCTCCACTGAACTTTGCAAAACTAGATAACCTTGCTGCGAGTAACTCGGCTGGCAACCTCAATAATCTTTACAGGTTTCTCCTCATATGTCAAATCATTGTCCAACTGAATTGCTTCCACGAGTACTGTATCTCTCAGGGGTATATCGGCCATCTCTGCATGGCACTTCTTCAACTGGGAAACGTGAAACACATCATGAACTCCTAACAGTCCTTCGGGTAACTCCAACTTGTAGGCAATCCCTCCCATGCATTCCAAAATATTGTACGGTCCTACAAATCCCGGGGCTAACTTTCCCTTAACTCCAAAACGTTTAACTCCTCGTAGTGGTGACACACGGAGATATGCTTTGTCTTCGATTTCATAGACTACCTCCTTACGTTTTAAATATGCATAACTCTTCTGCCTGGACTGAGCTACCTTTAGTCTATCTCGAATCAACTTAACCTTCTCTTCTGACTATTTAATAAAATCCGGTCCAAACAACTGACGGTCTCCAACTTCATCCCACATCAACGGTGTTCTGCACCTCCTTCCATATAAGGCTTCGAAAGGTGCCATCTTCAAACTGGCTTGGTAGTTGTTGTTGTATGAGAACTCCACGTAGGGAAAATTATCATCCCAACTAGATCCATAATCGAGCGCACAAGCTCTCAAAATGTCCTCCAAAATCTGATTGACTCTCTCGGTCTGTCCATCTGTCTGCGGATGAAAAGCTATACTGAACTCTAGCCTGGTACCCAAAGTCTGGTGCAGCTAGTGCCAAAACTTTGAAGTAAACTGTGTTCTCCATGCAGACATATGATCATGGTCATGTATATCTTGGCCAACTTCGCACTGGTATAGGTGGTTTTCACTGGGATAAAGCGAGCAACTTTAGTCAAGCGATCCACTACTACCCAGATAGAATCGTATCCTGATCGGGTCCTGGGTAATCCGGTGATAAAATCCATGCCAAGCTGATCCCACTTCCATTCGGGTATCGGCATAGGCTGCAGTAATCCTGTTGGCTTCTGATGTTCTACCTTCACTCTCTGACATACATCATATACGGCTACATACTCGGCAATGTCCTTCTTCATACCCGTCCACCAGAAACGCTCCTTCAAATCCAAATACATCTTGGTGTTTCCGGAGTGTATCGAGTATGGTGAGTCGTGAGCCTCCTGAAGTATCAAATTCCTGATCTCTGCATTATTGGGCACGTAAACACGGTCCTCATACCACAAGGTGACGTGCTCGTCCACATGAAAACCTTTGGCTTTTCCTTCACTCATCTTCTCCTTTATTCTAGCAATTTCCGTGTCATCCTTCTGAGCTTCACGAATCTTTCCCAACAATGTAGATTGAACTTCCATCGCTGCAACAAAACCTCAAGGAACAATCTCCAAATAAAGTTCCCTGAGATCATCGGCTAACTCCTTTGGCAAACCTCCTGTTACTTAGGTATTAGCATAACTCTTCTGGCTCAAAGCGTCTGCTACGACATTGGCCTTCCCTGTATGATAGTGCAACTTCATATCGAAATCCTTTATGAGCTCCAACCATCTCCTTTGCCTGAGATTCAACTCTTTCTGTGTGAAAATGTACTTCAAACTCTTATGATCCGTGTACACATCACAATGATTTCCAATAAGAAAATGTCTCCAAGTTTTGAGTGCATGCACTACGACTGCTAACTCCAAATCATGCATGGAATAATTTAATTCATGCGGTCGAAGCTGTCGTGAGGCATACGAAACAACTCTTCCGTCCTGCATAAGTACACTTCCAAGTCCTAAGCGAGACGTGTCGCAATAAACTTGGAAATCCTTACGTATATCTGGCAGAATCAGCACTGGGGCTGTAGTCAAATGTTTCTTCAACTCCTGGAAACTTGCTTCGCATTCTTCAGTCTAGTGGAACTTGGTGTCCTTCTTCAACAATGTCGTCATAGGCTTCGCAATCTTGGAGAAATTCTCAATAAATCTCCGATAATATCCCACGAGTCCTAGAAAACCACGGATCTCTCCAACTGAGGTGGGTGCAAACCACTCAGTGACTGACTGAACCTTAGTAGGGTCTACTGCTATACCTTCTCCTGATATAACATGTCCAAGGAATCCAACTTCCTTCAACCAAAACTCACATTTGTTGAACTTGGCGTATAAATGATGTTCCCTGAGCTTCTCGAGAACTAAATGCAAATGCTCCTTATATCCATCGCGTGTAGACTTGAGTTCCTCTTCTAGCTCTGTGATTCTAGTCATCGCCTTCTTCAAATCTATCATGCTTGCGCACATCTAGTTCTCCTGTCGACGAATGTGCTGGTTTAACTCCTGGATGAATGATGCAATAGACCTGTCCCTCCTGGTGCTGACTATCTACCATTGCTCATCTCGGCGCCCACATATTTGGTAGATAGTATCCTTAAGATCCTTGTGATAAACTTCGCGAATGCGTCCCATGGCGATGTGGGCTGCCATGCTCTTTCCTAGACTCCAGGTGGGTGCATCAAAAGAAAACTCTATGGGCTCCGTGACTGTCGTGAATGTCCTTCCTAGGACTTGAACTCGAATCAACCATCGCTCCTCTTCTGGTAAGGTGGCGGTGCAGGTCCCGGTGAAGCTTGGTATTCCGATGATCAGATACCTAGTGACTTCCTTCAAGTGTCGTCCAAAGGGCGTGTCTTCATCCGGTTGTGCAAACTTGTTCCTTGGGTCCGCCATCCTAAAGAGTAGAAAACGGAGAGGAGTCAGAAATGAGTAGAGAAGAGTGACCTATGGCTCATCTTAGTGGCCGTGTCCTACATTGGGCGTGTGCTCTGGTACCATCTTGTAGCGACCTAACCTCAGACGGTCAAGTCTCTATGCTTCAGTGTCATCCCTGGATCGGTAATGCTGACACACACAGTACTCGAAGGATTTATAACAGAGTGGAAATCACACACTTATTACGACGAATGTCTCAAAAGAGAACTTATTACAATAAATATGCCTTAAGGCCATCTAGATAAATAACAGCGGAAGGCTTGGAAGATAAAGTGAGTCCATCAACTCCAACGGCATAGCTGAGTGCATGACAATCGACCTAGCGCACCTTACTCCTCGTCTAAAAAGTCTGCAACATGATACGTTGCAGCCCGAAAACGGGTCAACACATGGAATTGCTGGCAATATAACACAATAGAGCAATGAACAGATAAATTCTATCACTACAATGCATATATGGCTGGTGGAGGCTCTAAGGCTATATTGCTTTTGCGAAAAGCCAATTTTTCCCTACAACAAAGGAATATATTTTATTTAACTAACATGGTGGTTGAAACATCATTGAGAAGGTTCCTCCAACTCAATCCCAATTAAAGTATTCATTATCAGCCCAACAATTTAATTTAGAGTGATGAGATCAAATCAATAATTCAAGTACCAGATACTCAAGATGTCCATAACCGGTGACACGGCTAACCATGATTAGTTTTTACTCTCTGCAAAGATTTGCGCACTTCTCCCCACAAGACTCGATCTCCTCTGTTGGATTTCTTGCACTACATGGTGTTAGAGAGACGGATGACCGAGACACAGTCTTCCAGAAGCATTAAATCAAACCCTGGGTAGAGTACCAACATACATCCCCTGCATCTGCTAGCCTACCACTAGAAGAGGTCATGCAACATACTCAACTATGCTAGAGCCCATAATAGCTTGTGGCTGCACATGGAAGTTTCAAGCATGAATAATCTTTTGATCCCTTTGAAACTGGGTGGCGAACCATAGGATGATCACACGGGTACTCCGGGATATCCTAGGACAACACTGGATTCTCCAGGTGCCCGCAACCAATCCACCCAGATGTGTATTTAAGTAGCCACCTTAAGTTAACCATTAATTAACAATCTCACATCTGTCATGGATACACTCAAAGACAATCCACGTCTACGAGCATAGCATGGCAATATAAGCATAGCGTAGAAGTAACTCCCAAGGGTTTGATAATAAAAGGGCAATAGGTTCTACCTCATCAACTACTTCCCAAAACCCACAAGTTAATCACATCCCAAACATGCAGTGTTTGAGGGCTTGCAACTAATGCATAAAACTGGGTATGAAAAGAGTATGATCAATGTGTTACTTGCCTTGCTAACGATCCACAAAACCTAGTGACTCATAGTAGCACGCTTCGCACTCTGGGAATTCTATCGTAAACAAAAATACATAAGCAATCAAGCAAAGGTGCACGGGTAAAACTCAAATAAGAAGATCTAACCAGAAAGTTCAACTGAAGAACTCCGGTTTGCAAAAAGAATCAAATCAAACGGAGCAACAAAACTCAAACTACAAAAGAAACAAGATCCGTTTACTAATCTGGACTAAATCAAATTTTACAGTACCAAAATCTTGTTCAAGTTGGTTAAACATAAATAGGGCTTCGAGACGAAGATCTAGGCGCTTGTTTCATCTGATTTGGATAAACGAGAGAAAAGATAAACTAAAACGAAGATCCGGGCAGAAATCATGATCGAAAATAGTCGCGTAAAAACCCTAGAAAATGAAATGAAATGAACAGACTAACGAACGAACGTTCGCTGTCTGTCGCTAACTGATGAACAACGTTCATTAAAACGAAAGTACGGACGAACGTCCGCTAAACAACTAAACCGAGAAAAATCGAACCGGAGTGGGGTAGGGGGCAAGGCGGCGAGGCGAGGCGGAGTCGGCCACGGCGCGGCGGCGTACGGGCGGCGGACTCCCACTCGGGATCGGGGTGACACAGTGCATGGGCTGGCTGGGCTTTCAACCCAGTCGGCCTGAAGCAACTTTTTAAAAAAAAACTGATTTTGCCGAAATAAAATCCTAGAAAATAAAATAAAAATCTAAAAATACCAAAACAAAATTTCACCATCTAAATTTAATATTTAGAACAAAGTGAACATTTTCTTGGCCTAAAATGCAATTTTTGGAAAATGCATATTTTTCTAATTCAAATAAAATAGTAATAGAATCCAAAAAAATTGTTTATTTGATTTTAATATTTTTCCTCCAATATTCCTTTTTTTGGAGAAGTCATATTATCTCGTCTCATATATTTTAATATGAAATATTTTTGGGGAGAAAAACAGTTAAAACCAAAGTGATCCTTGTTTCGATATTTGATAAATTTTCAAATATGAGAAACGGGAAATCCCCAACTCTCTCCTTGGGCCCTTGAGTTGCATGAATAACCTATGTATAACATTCCAAATTGAAAATTTGGGATGTTACAGATGATGTGTACATTTACCACACACACAATTTCTTTGGCTTATGTCTCTTTTGTGTAGGTACCCACAAATACTAGTCAACCTCACATTCCCATGAGTTGACAAAACAAGCTCTAGAGAGCAATGACGACTTGGGATCCCATGGATTGTCTTTCCCACCACTCTCTTCACGCAAAGACTTCACGCATTTATTCTACATGTCCCTCACATGGTTATGGGTTACTGGCCAATACATATTCTATGCCCATCTTGCCATGTTCACTTTGCATGATATGCCCATTCCTATGCCTTTGCCATGCATTTGTGACCCATGCTTTGCATTACACATGACGATTGATTCTCATACTTGTATGTGTATTTGCAAGCTTGGTGGAGATATTACTTGTTATTGCCGTATTCCATCTATGACACATTCCTATCATGATACTATGATCTTGCTTTGTGCTCGTGCTTGCGATATGTCATGTGCATTGCCTTTGCCTATTATTTGCTGACATGATATGATTGGCATGATTTCTTCTAGTGTGTTGCATCTTCGCTCCACTAGTTTACATGCCTTGATTACTATGCTTGCTTATGTTGCATCGCCAATGATTCATACTTGCTCATTTCATGCGGTTGGTGACAACCATCTACATGCTTTGCACATGATTATTATTGCTTCTTGTCATATATCTCCATATGTTGCCTCTCTCATGCTAGATGATTTGCCATGTATTGAGTGCAATTATGCCTTTAGTCTTGATAATGAGTTTGCCCCCATAGCATTCTCTCATATATTTGGAGATTTTGACATAATTCTTGTGAAGCATGCTTGTCTTACATCTTTGCACCATATACCTAGTGCCATGATTATATTCATTGTTGCATCATATTATTCATGCACTTGTGCTTCTAATGGTTATGTCCAAGAGAAGAGAACCATCATGATGGACGGTGTGTTTATCTACAATGCACATACTTTCTATGTTTTGTTTTGTGCGTGTGTAGGATACTTGGACATCATGTTGACTTCCACTTCACATGAGTTGACTATTCGAGCTCTTGAGAGCGAACCACCTTCTACCACGACGATTCTACATCGCACTTGCTTGTGCTTCGTCATTGTGAAGAATGCACAAGGACACACCTTCACGGTGTGATGTGGAGCATCCCAAGTTCATCCCCATGGACCTACCTACATCTCCCACGACACCACATGGACCAATGACAAGAGCCCGTGTGAGAGCCATCGAGAACGAGGTTGACTCTTTCCTTGTTGAACTTCCCTTTGACCCACTTGAGACATTGCTACTACTACAAACGGAGATGCTTTGTGTGCTTAGGTACCAAGTAAGCAACCAAGGAGAAGTTACGATGCAAGATGGACATCAAGAGCATGAAGAACACCTTCCCAGCTCAGAAGTCCCGAAACAACCGCCCATGTACTGCCCAACTATCGTCCCGGCGGTACAACCGCTTGACTACCGGTCAAGCTTCTGTCATCAAGCGGTGCAAGGCCGATACAACATCGGTTTATCCCCACAACAGCCACCTGACCGGTACAACTTCCCCAAGCACCGGTACAACCGCTGAGCACATCCTGAAATACCTCCAGTAACTAGTACCTGAGCTCCCAGCGGTACAACCGTCCCCATGACTGGTACAACTGCCCTACCTGTGCGCAGCGACAGGGGTTTCCCCCCATGTATCCCCCAACTTACCCCTTCATGTACTTCGACTATATATACTTCCCCACTTCATCCTAGCTAGGGGCAGCAAAGTAGTAGCTCATTAGAGATAGAGCTTTGCTCATCCATTACGGATCTACTCCATGAGAGAGACCGCGGCCCCTCTTCGAAGAAGATCCACCTTGGATTCAAGACCTCCTCACGGAGAAGACCTAAAGACCTCCTCACGGAGAAGAACCAGTTACCCTTTGTATCATCCTTTGTTGATCGTGGATCTTGTATCTCCTCTCGTGTTTTGAGGATCTAGCGCATGTCGGATCTATCTTGTTGGTTTGAGTGATTCTCTCGTGTTTCCCCTCGTGTTTCCCCTCGTGTTCTTCATGTCCATCGCGGGATCCGCTCCTTTTCATGAAAGATCGGGCCACTAGGGTTCTACGCTACATCATCTTGGTATCTAGAGCCACGTTGATCACGATTTCGGAGCCTCCCAATTGTGTTTCTAGCCTTGTTTTTGTTGATTTTGTGCCCAATTCGAAAATTTCCCCACAAAATAGCCCCAATTTTTTTATTTGTTGGTGTGATGAAGTTTTGTTGGATTTGATCCACGGATTTCATGTGTTGTAGGTAGATCTAGCATCTCCCCAAGTTTCAGCAGTTCCCATCCACAAAATCCATCCACTTTTAGCCCCAAAATCATCCATTTCCGACACAATTTCGTCCCAACACCAGCGGTACTTCCGCCAACTCCAATAAGTACTACCACTGAGCTCCAGGAGCGGTACAACCGCCCTCCCAAGCGGTATTTCCACCCGTCCCAGTTTCAGCCACGGTTGATTGACAGTTTTGACCATAACTTCCGCATTGCCAACTCCGACAATTTTGTCACATTGTGCTTTGAGAATTTGAGTCGCGGTTCCATGTCCTATTGTGTTTCGGCTATTTAGGTACGATTCAACATCAACATCACCGCCGCTCATCTTCACCATGGACGCTGAGGGAGTCCTGGATTAGGGGGTATCCGGACAGCCGGAATATATCCTTTGGCCGGACTATTGGACTATGAAGATACAAGATTGAAGACTTCGTCCCGTGTCCGGATGGGACTCTCCTTCGCGTGGAAGGCAAACTTGGCAATACGGATATATAGATCTCCTTCCTTGTAACCGACTCTGTGTAACCCTAGCCCCCTCCGGTGTCTATATAAACCGGATGGTTTAGTCTGTAGGAACACACAATCATACCATAGGTTAGCTTCTAAGGTTTAGCCTCTTCGATCTCGTGGTAGATCAACTATTGTAATACTCATATCATCAAGATCAATCAAGTAGGAGTAGGGTTTTACCTCCATCGAGAGGGCCCGAACCTGGGTAAAAACATTGTGTCCCCCGTCTCCTGTTACCATCCGCCTAGACGCATAGTTCGGGACCCCCTACCCGAGATCCGCCGGTTTTGACACCGACATTGGTGCTTTCATTGAGAGTTTCACTTTGTCGTCACCGTACGGAAGGATGCCTCGTCTCGTTGTTAAAAACAACATTACCGCCGGGGGAGCCCTGGCTATCGGCCAAACTCTCCGGCTAGGCAGTTTCATCATGACCGCCCGTTCGGCTGCTGCACCGACGATGACTTATCGGGTCATCGAAAACAGCCTCCACGTCGTCTCGGAATTTGCCGAGCAGATGGATCCAATGGAGCTCTCTTCCCTAAACGAGCTCTTGGATCGCATCACCGCCTTGGGAGTCGTTATGGACTATGATCGCATTGGGCTTAAATCCGATCAAAGGGAGATTAACTCTCCACCGGTCACCCATCATATTGCGGTGGTGGAGGAACAATGCGGCATTTCTTCCTATATCTTGAGGACCAACTATGTCCGGATTACTAAGCTCTCCAAGCCGAATACCCGTTTACGGGAGGACATCACCCAAGCCCTGAACCTGGAGTAAGGCAGCGGGCCAGACTTACCGGGCAACATCCTGAAATCCGAACTTCCAAGATTGCAAACTCCTCGGCCCCTGGGTCTCAGATCGGGTAGGGGTTCGGACTCAAATCCACCCACCCACCCAAACATAAACGATCTTTCCCACATCATGCAAGAGCCCCAGGAAATAGTACATCATTATTGGGCCAGATTCCTCCTTGTGATGAACAAGGTTAAGGACTGTCGCGATGAAGATGCAGTCTCATTTTTCTGCAATAATTGCACGGACAAGGGAATCCTGAACGCCATAAGTCGTCGTGACATATCACGCTTCGCCGACTTGGCGTCCATAGTACGAAAGTAATGTGCAATGGAAAGCGCCTGGAAAACCGAAACGAAATTTTGGGATAATCCGGCTCCGAATATACACCCAGTCCGAGGTAAAAGGGTGCACTATCATAAGACACCCGAGTTAATTACAAAGAAGCAAAGACCCTCTACAGGGCGTGGAACCGTATTGGAGGGATGGCTCAACGGACCCTGCAAAATTCATAGTACAGCGGATACCATACCAACACACAGCCTTAGAGCATGTTTGGTTCTCCGGCATGTGGCCAAAAGTGGTTAGGATCTTCTCATCACAGATGCCACAGAGCACCATCCCGTGGATAACAATACGGTATTAACAGTCTTTGAGACCTTCGCATCAAATAATAGGCGCAAGCGAACACTCCGCAGCCTTGCCAAAATCTACCACGTGGCAGCAATAAATCCATGGAGTGACACGGCTATTACCTTCAATGCCAGTGACAAACCTAAATTCCGAACAGCCCGAGAACCAGCTGCACTAGTCCTCAGTCCAATTGTGGACGGCTTTCGACTCACCAAAGTACTCATGGACGGCGGCAGTGGATTAAACCTCATCTATGAGGAAACTCTTCACAAAATGGAAATAGACTGGAACCGCATTGAGCGAAGCAGCACAACCTTTAGAGGAATCATCCCTAGTCGGGAAGCACGCTGCGCTGGGAAAATCACACTAGATGCGGTATTTGGCACGCCGCAGAACTATAGGTCCGAAGAAATTACATTCCAAGTGGCCCCGTTCAGTAGCGTATACCACACCCTTTTAGGGCGGGAGGCGTTCACGATCTTCCAAGCCATACCCCATTATGGGTACATGAAGCTCAAAATGCCCGGGCCCGACGGAATCATCACTCTCGCTAGTGATCCGAACACAGCACTCCGCGCCGAAAACAAAACAGCCGCATTGGCCCTCGAGGCATTATTCAAAGCCCTTTAGGCCGAGGAATTAACCACGCTACGCTCCACAGTGGACAGGGATGACGTGATACTTGACAAGAGATCCAAGTCCACCTCTTTTAAACCAGCAGATGAAATAGTCAAATTCCCAGTCCACCCAACGGACCCTACAAAAATAGCCTCCATCAGGGCACAGTTAAACCCTGCCGTGGACGCCACGCTATGAGAGTTTCTACACGAGAATTGGGACATATTCGCCTGGCACCCCTCAGACATGCCAAGAATCCCACGCAGGCTGGCTGAGCACAGCCTTAATATTCTAAAGGGATTCAAGCCAGTCAAGCAGACTCTTCGGCGTTTCTCTGAACCTAAGAGACAAGCTCTGGGAGAGGAACTAGCCAAGTTATTGGAGGCCGGATTCATTAGAGAAATATAACACCCGGACTGGCTAGCAAACCTAGTGATGGTACCAAAGAAGGACAAATCATGGCGCCTATGTGTCGATTTCAAGGACCTCAACAAGGCTTGCCCAAAGGATCCCTCCCCCCTCCCCCGCATCGATCAAATTATCGATGCTACCGCAGGACACGATTCATTGTGTTTCCTCGACACATACTCCGGCTACCACCAAATCAAGATGGCGGAGTCCGACCAAGCCGCAACGGCATTTATCACACCATACGGACCCTTCTGTTTCAACACAATGCCTTTTGGGCTCAAAAACGCCGGCAACATATCAGCGCATGATTCAGACATGTCTGGACAAACAGATCGGCAAAACAGTAGAGGCATACGTAGATGATGTGGTCGTCAAAACCAAACACGTCGACGCTCTAATAGACGACTTGAGGCTCACATTCGATAACCTCCGAACATACGACATCAAGCTCAATCCGGAAAAAATGTGTGTTCGGTGTACCAGCCGGAAAGCTCCTGGGTTTCATTGTCTCCAGTAGAGGAATTGAAGCAAATCCGGCCAAAATCCGAGCTCTGTCATAGTTGGCTATCCCAACGGACCTCAAACAAATCCAGAAATTAACCGGATGTGTGGCGGCTCTAAGCCGCTTTATCTCCTTCTTAGGAGAAAAGGCATTACCCCTTTATCGCCTTCTTCGGTGCACCGAACACTTCGAGTGGACGGACGCTGCCTCAGCCGGATTGGAAGAAATAAAAGCCATACTAGCAACCAACCCAATCCTAGCCGTGCCAAACATCGGCGAACCAATGTTGTTGTACATTGCGGCAACTCATCAGGTTGTAAGCGTAGTGCTCGTCGTCGAATGAGAAATGGACGGACATAAATTCCCCCTTCAAAAGCCGGTATATTATGTATCCACTGTCCTCACTCCATGCAAATCACGGTACCCACATTATCAAAAGATAGCCTATGCGGTATTCATGGCATCCCGGAAGCTGCGACACTACTTTCAAGAGTGTCCAATTACAGTACCCTCGGCAGTGCCACTTAATGATATTATAAACAACCGCGACGCCACGGGCCAGATTTCCAAATGGTCCATTGAGCTCCTGCCATTCGACATAACATACAAACCCCGGCGAGCCATTAAATTGCAAGTATTGGCCGACTTTGTCACCGAATGGACGGAAGCCAAACTCCCTAAAGAGTACGACGCATACTCCAATTGGATCATGCACTTAGACGGCTCCAAAATGCTGGCTGGTCTGGGGGCTGGTGTCGTCCTGACGTCCCCAACCGGAGATACAGTTCAATACGTACTACAGATACTGTATACAGACTCCAACAACGCAGCCGAATACGAAGCTCTGTTACATGGTCTTCGGATGGCCGTTTCCATGGGCATTCAACGCCTGGAGGTGCGTGGGGATTCGAACCTCGCAATATCCCAAATAAATGGAGACTTCGATGCCAAGGATCCGAAGATGGCAGCCTATCTCAACACCGTCCTAAAGATGTCAGCTCGGTTCGAGGGGCTCGAATTTCACCATGGGGCTCGGGAAAACAATCAGGTGGCGGATATCCCCGCTCGCAT
>NC_041382.1:320520033-320558117 GCF_002162155.2 Triticum dicoccoides | reverse complement strand
CCATGGTATGGGAAGGGGACACCGGTAACAATAGTCCGGACCCGACCAAAATGCCCGATACCGAACACTCTGACATAATCGGAGGCTCTGCCACCGAAATAACACCTTTAGCCCACGTAATAATGGCCATCATTGCCCGTGGACAGAACCATTCCTGGCCTACCTAACTAGGCAGGAACTTCCCGAGGACCAAAATGAGGCACGCTGCATAGTGCGGCGATCTAAAGCCTACAGGGTCCACGAGGGAGAGCTGTATAAAAAAAGCACTACTGGAGTCCTTCAAAGGTGCATCTCTGAAGAGGAAGGGCGGAAGCTTTTGGCAGAAATTCACGCTGGACTCGGCGGCCACCACGCCGCAGCCCGGGCCCTTGTAAGCAAGGCCTTCCGTACAGGTTTTTATTGGCCGACGGCCCGGGTAGATGCACAGGACTTGGTCCAACGCTGCGTCGGTTGCCAGCTTTTTGCAAACCAAAGCCACATGCCACCCACCGCCCTCCAAACAATCCCCATTACCTAGCCCTTCGTGGTATGGGGGCTTGACATGGTTGGACCCCTTAAAGGGGGAACCCATAAGAAAAAATACTTACTGGTCATGGTGGATAAATTCACCAAATGGATAGAAGCCAAACCAGTTAAAACTGTCGAATCCAGACCGGTGATAGACTTCATATCCGGGGTTGTACACCGTTATGGCATCCCCCACAGCATCATCACTGATAATGGCACGATCTTCACGGTCGACGAGGTAAAACTCTGGTGCAGCAACATGGGCATCAAGCTCGATTATGCATCTGTCTATCACCCACAAACTAACGGCCAAGTTGAGCGAGCAAATGGTCTTATCATGAGCGGCATCAAACCCAGATTAGTGCGGTCCTTAAAGGAGTCTATCACGCACTGGGTAGAGGAGCTCGACTCCGTACTCTGGGGGCTGCGGACCACGCCGAATCATACTACCGGATACACACCCTTCTTTATGGTGTACGGCGTAGAGGCGGTTCTGCCCTGCGACATAATTCATGATGCACCTCGAGTGCGCATGTATGAAGAAAGAGAAGCCGAGCTCGATCGGCATGACAGTCTGGACACCCTGGAGGAGGAGCGCGACGTGGCAAAAGCTCGTTCCGCATTCTATCAGCAACAGGCTCGAAGATACCAAAGTAGAGAAGTACGGGCAAAACTTATAACGTTGGCGAGCTACTTCTACGCCTGCCGGAGAAGAAAAAGACCAAGCTCGAGCCCAAATGGGAAGGTCCCTTCATTATTGACCAAGTTCTGACCGGTGGAGCGTACCGTCTGTGGGATGCATCGAATAATCAACTTGAGCCGAACCCATGGAACGTAGCCAGGCTCCGAAGATTCTACGCCTAGTGCCGGACTCTATGTTCGTCTCCTTCCTCTGTCCATTTTTTGCATATATATTATCTTTCTTTTCTCTCTTTCTTTCTTTTATTCTTTCTCCAGGCCTTCAAGGGCCAACTTGTGCCTTGCTTGCACACTATTGACGCGCTAACCGCGCTCATTATACCTGGGGGCTTCTTACACACAAGCTTAATTATTTATCTGGGCTTCATGCCCCGCACATGTGTTATTCTTCCGCATGTACCTTTTCTTTGCCATTATATGCATCGATATGACTTAAGTTTTGGCCAAGCTGGGTTGTCTGGCTCTTGTATTTATGCCCTATGTTCCTGTTAATTCGGCTAGGGCATAAGGGGAGCACCTCTGCGATTGTTACTGCCGGGTCAGCCGTATGTGTACCCTCAGACTGGGTGAGGCCGAAAGCTAGCATTCTTAAGGGAATATTCGGTCGGTGAACAAAAGATGACTTTTATTTATTTTCCATATGTGCCCCCAGATGTTTTTGCCTGCGAGTCCTCTCGCAGTCCGGACATGCACTTTAGGGCATGCGCACCCAGGGAAAGGAACCCTTAACGGAACTATTCTCCCTGGAAGATGTTTCTTACTACCCATGTAATATAACATAACTAGTTGGGTACTTGTCTGTTCAAGCACTAATGACCCCTATGCCTGGTTTCCACGCATACCCCGGTTCTTATATAACTGAGCGGGTATTCGGATACACTCCGGACTATCGGGTCCCGAGGTTGAAGCGAAAAGGTCTGCCATGACAAATGATTTACAATCTGGCTAGAAGGCATTATATATGTCACTTTAATTACATAGTCATGTAGACTGACTAAATTCCTCTTCTATACAACAGGCTATCTAGCCTACAATCATGTTGGGAATACTTTGCGGCTAATCCTACTTGCCCATACACTAAGCTAACAGGGATCTCTTTCCCATCGGGCCCCACAGGTCCGACCTCGGCCATGTGGTTCGGGTCAGCCTTGGTATACCGCGTCTTCACCATGGCCCAGGCCTCCCTAGCACCTTGACGGCAGGCCGATATCTTCCATAATCGGAAGCACCGCCGTGCTCCCTTGAGCTTCTCCGCAAGCTCTCCAATGCCTGCTGGCAGGGAGACGGATGGCCACAAGGCCTGGGCAATACTTTGCATCACCTGCTGAACTTGTTCGTGCAATTGTGAGAGCTCGGGTAGAAGATCACCCGCAGACCCGGGCATCTCCTCCGCGGGACGACCCGTCAGCATACCTGCAGACATAACTCTGTTAGCCGGCTTCTCCACCACACTCTTTTAAGGGTTCGTTCAAGCACTTACTGAAAATGCTGCGTTGAAGCCGCTTATTCTCCTTCACGGAGTCCGCAAGCTGGGCTCGAACATCTTTCAGTCCCACGCTCAGCTTGGTATTGGTGTCTTGGAGATTGTTTTTCTCCCGCATGACCTTAGTCAGCTTGCGTTGGTCCTCCGGATTCTCTCCGGAGTCATTTGCAATATCTATTGTTAGATCTGCAGCCATGACGCACACTATATGGTACCTATCATTATTTGAAACAAATGTTACCAGCTGGGGACTTTTCAGGTTCCTTCAATGCGGCAATGGCGGCCCGAAGTTGGGTCTTGCATTCCTCCAGCTCCTATGACAGTCGAGTATTCCTCTCTGTAAGAACCTGCACAATAAATGATCCTTAAATCAGTTGTGCCAACTGTTTCAAGTCTCAGGGGCTACTGATATATATACTCATCAAATTTTCTTACCCGTACATCCTTTACATACTGGTCTGTGGCTCTAGCTAGACCATTTTGAGCAGCACGGATGTATGCATCTCCCGAGTTGAATGCATCAAATGCCTCTCAGGAGAAACAAGCGTCACGGAGTACGGCTCGGCGACGCCTGTGATTCATGGTGCTCTCCACTTAGGAATTCATAGCGGATACCCTATCCGCATCCTCTGTAGAAGGAGCATCTGGCGTGTACCTCGTGTCAGCTTCCGCCTTTGTGTCTGGCCCTGGAGCCCGACTGGTAGAGGCATGATCGGCGACCTCTCCGGATATTGTGCGGCGAGCGTTCTTCCTTCTAGGAAACATGGGTGTTATTATGTTTTTAAAGACGACAACCACGGAGTGAGGTGTTGCATCATACCTCTGCACCGGCGTCTCCGTCCAGACCGCCTTCCTTTTTAGCCTGTCCAGCTTTGAAACCCCTTGTTGGCGAGTCGTCGCGGGCTCGTCATGGCGTCCCGAGGGCCTTCCCTGTAAAACACCATTTGTATACAGTAGGTGAAGTGCATAAAGGGAAATCCTTTTCAAAGGTTGGGACTCCGGTCTAATTTACCTGCGAGGATGGGAGTAGCCCAGGGTAGTCGGCTATAATGGCCACCATGGCATCATCACAGCTTAGCTGATAGAAAATCCTATCAATCAGCTCCACGAATATGTCCGGATCTTCTTTGAGGCCGGGGTCGAGGACCCGTTCAGGATCCTCCGGTTGTGGAGGTGGGCTATTGATCTCCCCTACCGCCTTACGCAGTTCTTGCGATGAAATGACAAGGTAAATATTTATCACGAAAACAAAGGTAGGATGGAAGTAAAAAGAGTGGAAGCTCACCCAGCTTCGATGGTTGTTCATGGAGAATCCATCCCGTGGCTTGATGCGGAGGAACTCCTCTTCTTCCCCCTTATACAGATCGGATAGAATTTTTGCTAGAGCAGCAACTGAGTCCGGTCCCTTGCGCCCGCAGCGAGTGGCATCATCTTCCCCGTTGAAGTGCCACATGGGGTGGCCTAGATAATGAAGTGGTTGCACCCCCCCGCATAATGCATATTGCCATAACCTCGGTTATGGTCAGTCCTGATTTGGCCAGCAACTTTACCCGACCCATCAGATAAAATACGCCTCTATCATCTTCCTCCTGTGGGCTCCGTGGGTGCCAGCTTAGGCGTTTCTTCAAAGGGGCATTGTCGAACGCAGGAAGACCAATCCGGATGGGATCCGGGAGGGGAACATCCTCCATATAAAACCACTCCGAAGGCCAGTCCTGGGACATCTTCTTCGGGGTACCGGATAGGTATCCGGTCCCGGTGATGTGCCATACTTCGGCTCCGCCCACTTGATATATTGATCCCCTCTGTGGACGGGGCACAAGGCAGAACAACTTCTTCCATAGCGCAAAATGAGCTTCGCAACCCAGAAACAGCTCACAAAGGGCTACGTAACCAGCGATGTGCGGTATGGAGGCAGGGGTGAGGTTGTGCAACTGGAGGCCGTAGAACTCCAAGAGCCCTCGGAGAAATGGATGGATTGGAAATCCGAGTCCCCTTAGCAAATAAGGGACAAGGCATACCCGCTCTCCCTTAGAGGGGTTGGGAAAGCTCTCTGCTTGCTCCCCACCATCATAGGTGGCGAGCCCGGCTCGAACCGGGACCATATACGCTGGAGGGAGGAATCCCTGGGTCTGTAGCTTCACTAATTGACTGTGCGGGACGGAACACTTCTCCCAGTCTCCGGGCTTGGGGCTGCGGGAGCGAGAGGAGGAGCTGCGCTGGCCGGCCATGTTGGGATGGATTTTTTCGGGCGCGCTCCGATGAATGCTCGCTGAGGGAGGATGGTGTGATTTGGATCTGAGGATTCTCGTCTCTTTAATAGACAGTTCATTCGCATAGATGGGGTGGTAAATGTAAAAACACCCTAGCTCCTCACATTCGCTTGACACATGGAAGATCGCCATTATTGGACGCAGAAGCCAGGAAGCGTAACATTTACGAGAAGCCGGACACTATTTAACAGGTACTCAGAGTTGAAGAAGAACCCGCCTTGCAATGCCGAAGACAATCTGCGCGCCGGACTCATCGTCATTGAAGCCTGGTTTGGGGGCTACTGAGGGAGTCCTGGATTAGGGGGTATCCGGACAGCCGGATTATATCCTTTGGCCAGACTATTGGACTATGAAGATACAAGATTGAAGACTTCGTCCCGTGTCCGGATGGGACTCTCCTTGGCGTGGAAGGCAAGCTTGGCAATACGGATATATAGATCTCCTTCCTTGTAACCGACTCTGTGTAACCCTAGCCCCCTCCAGTGTCTATATAAACCGGAGGGTTTAGTCCATAGGAACACACAATCATACCATAGGCTAGCTTCTAAGGTTTAGCCTCTTCGATCTCGTGGTAGATCAACTCTTGTAATACGCATATCATCAAGATCAATCAAGCAGGAGTAGGGTTTTACCTCCATCGAGAGGGCCCAAACCTAGGTAAAAACATCGTGTCCCCCGTCTCCTGTTACCATCCACCTAGACACACAGTTCGAGACCCCCTACCCGAGATCCGCCGGTTTTGACACCGACAGACGCGTCATCGACAACAATCACTACACCATTTTTACACCATACCGTAAGCAAGAAGCGGTAACCTCATCTTGGTATCGTGATATCATCATACATTCTTGCAATTGCATTGATAACCCCATAGCCTTACTTTTTGCGTCGCTTACCCATCGATACTAGCCTTTGAGTATTGCGGGCAACATGACTTGTGCACATTAGTGATCATACTTCCCATAACATACATACATATCATTGGTGCATATATTGATATCATCTTTAGTGTCACAAAGTTTTCATCGCATACACAATTGCTATCTTGGCTCGTGAAGCATTGCACGATAAAAGAGCTCAAAATAAAAGTGCCAAACAAGCTCTTAAGAAAAAGGGAAAGATAAGCAAATAGCTTTAAGCAAGAACCATAGCATCATACTACATTAAGATTGTCATACTAGATCATCTTGGATCATATCATCGGAATACCATACACAGAGCATACTTGGGATAGAAGTTGTTGCATTTTTGCTTAGTAGGTTGTGCACAAGTCTTCGTATCCGGCTATTGCATAATCGTGCTAGCGTCTCTCTAGTGTTGTGCAACAAGAGCATTTTCGTGGACTCCATATTTCGGCTTATCCTTGGTTGCATGACCCCACTTATCTCTTTGCGTGTGTGTTTCTGTGTACCTTATTTGGCTTGGTCTACTTGTTGCATTGAAAACTTGCGAATCTTTTCCAACATTATGGAAGCTCACTAAAAATTCCATTAAATTTTGTGCCACCATCCTAACCAAGCTGCACCATAAGCTTTTACTTGTGTAGGTGTGAGAAACCGACAAGAATTGGTACCAATTGTGATATTTCCTTGTTCCACATTGGAGTGATCATTGATCCACCTTCAACTTTGGTCAAGGTACATTTGGTATACGTTCCTCTCTTTCTACCACTCACATATTTTCCTTGGAATGATGGATAGGCCAAGTGCTTCTACCAACCCACTCTTCATCGGGCAAGACGACGACATGAAGTCCTACGTCACAAAGAGGCAACTGTTTGGTGCACAACGTGCTTTGCATCAAGAGAAACAAGCAATGAGTGAACGCATCGACAACCTCGCCACCGACTTGCGACTCTATCAGCAGCTTACAAGAGACTATTTCGACCACAAACTCGATGATCACAAGCAAGAGAACGACGCAAGAATGGATGAGATTCGTGCTTAGTTTCTCAACCTCCCTTCTTCCACTTCGTCCTCATCAAGACAGAGCCGCTCAAGTCGACACTCCGACTTCACCCTCTCCGGCTCAAGTACACTGACATCGAACACTCTTCGCCGTGTCGCGCGCAACGATCGTCAAGAAGCCCCAATCCTCTATGCGACTACGACTCTCAAGAGCACTGACAACGTCAAAACCAAGCTACATGTGCGCAAGCACGAGAACGGCAACGACAATACCACCACGAAGAGGAAGAGCGAGCGTGTCTACACGAAGAAGCACAAGATGCCGAGGCACAACGTCAAGAGCAACAATTGCGAGATGATCAAGCACTTGAGGCGCTACAAGCCCTCCAATATTCAAGTCGAGCCGTAGCCAACCGAGGCCGACAAGCTCATGAACATGAAGAACCACTTCGCGAAGAAATTCAAGAACGAAGATATCAAGCTCGCGCGCAACGTCAAGCTCGACAAGTTCCTCCACAAGCTCGCCAAGAACATCAAGTTCAACAAGAACAAGAAGACAATGGAATCTCGGAGGACAATCATCCTCCACGGTTAGAGCAAATTGTGAGAGACGATCATCCTCGTCAAGGACGTCATCATCCCCGTCCTGAACACAATGAAGAGCAACGTTGCGGCAAGCTAAAGTTCACCATGCCCAAGTTCAATGGAAGCAATAATCCCGAAGAGTACCTTTCATGGGCATTGAAGGTCGACAAAATATTCTGTTTGCACAACTATGAAGAAGAGAAGAAGATCGCGATGGCATCCCTTGAGTTCCAAGACTATGTCCTCATTTGGTGGGAACAAGTCATCGAGCGCCGTGAGGCAAGAGGTGAACCACCCATCACTACTTGGGCGCAAATGAAAGATGTCATGAGAGCATGCTTCGTGCCTGATGAGTACATCAATACCATTGTTACACCCACAACCCCTGCTTCTATACATACTGGACCAATTACTAGAGCTCGCGCACGCCA
The DNA here is from genome assembly GCF_002162155.2 of Triticum dicoccoides. Lineage (NCBI taxonomy): Eukaryota > Viridiplantae > Streptophyta > Magnoliopsida > Poales > Poaceae > Triticum > Triticum dicoccoides. The sequence goes on along the minus strand of NC_041382.1, from coordinate 320,550,232 downwards.
ATTAAATTACCAGGTACTTTCGTTTCTTGGTAACGATTCTCATGTTCATGAGAATATGATGCGGCCTAAATTGGATACATTTGTTTTGCTTACAAATGAAGGGCCTAGCTTGGACAAGAAAGATGAACCTTGGAGAAAGTTCAAGCATGGAGATGATGGTGTGCGCAAGGGGAACAAGAACGGAGTTACAAGTGATGATTCCAGGACTTTGAAGCCACCATAATGAGCGCATGAAGCCTTGGACGACATATACAAGATGCCACTTCATAAATTTCGTCCAGAGGCTATCCTAGGTGTTGCGTCACCTTATTTTTGGGCCAGGCCCATGTAATTTCGAAATACCTGGTTATAGGCTGTTTTTAGAGTCCGTATGTGTGGGGAAATAGGAGTTAGGGTTGGTTTCGGACCCTCCTCCAAGGGCCACGAAATTCCCCCTTCTCTCCTCCATATATACAGCCCTTAGGGCATCGTTTAGACTTTGGGTCTTGTTTAGATTAAAGTTCGCCATAGCTGCAACTTCGCGTACTTCTTTTGTGTTCAACGACCAGACAAAGGCATCACAGAACCCCACCTTGATCATTAAAGCATTCCTCTTATATTCACAATATCCAGATTGCAATATTAGTTTCTTGCTTGTTCTTCATTTGCCTGCAGGAACAGACCTTCGTGGTCAGGTTGATCATGCTCCGGCATGGTCAATAACCTCTTGGAGTTGGTTTAGCGATTGCTAAGGCGCGACATCCTCGCACGTTCCTAGTCGGATTGTCAAAGTCGACTTCCACCAAAATGATAGCCACCATCTCATCGAAAGACAGGACACCTTCCCCTATATCAAGTGGTATCAGATTTCCAGGTTGCTCGGTGAGATTTTATGGTTTTTCATAGTTTAGATCGAGTCTGTTCTTCATACCTACAGTCCACGAAAAAGCCAAAAAAAATTAGGGTTAGTTCATCATATCCGAACCAATCCGAGCCTTTGCATAATTTGTTTAGGGTTTTGCATTGTTGAATTTGCGGTTGCATGGTCGTGTCTAGTTGCTGGTCTTAGTGTCTAGTCCTTTAGAGTTTCGAGTTCTGTTCACAAGTTGACACACCGCCACTGCATCATCATCGTCACCGCTGCCATATACCACCATCATTGTCACTGCTGCCATATACCACCATCGTCATCACCGCTCCCATATATCACCATCGTCGTCACCGCTGCCATATAACACATATCCACCGCCATCATGATAATCCGAGTCCACCTCCATCACAGATTCGCCACCAGTCCGTGTTCCACCGACCTACATATATCCACCACCAGTCTGACTTTCCACCAGATACATCTCCGCCACCAGTCCTAGTCTGAGTCTAGTATTTGTTGCTTTGTTTTCAGTTTCCAGATCATGTGATACTTCGAGTCGTGACCAAGTCGGACTCCCTAACTTCCGTGCTACCCGGAATAGAAAAATAGTTCCAGTCTAAAAAAAAGAGTTCCAGTTTCAAAAAAAATATAGTCGGAAAATTCTGGCTAGGCAGTTTTTAGATCATTTGTAGAATTTTTCGAAAAAAAATTGTTGCGGAGCAAAAAAAAAGGGAAAAAGTGCAAAAAAAGTGAAAAAAAAATTCAGAGCGTGCTCCTCCCTTGTTTACGTGCAGAGTCGTGATTTTGTTAGTGTTCTAGGCTCGCGTCTCTAGCACGGTCTAGCCAAGGACCAGCACAGTACCATGGTTGAGCGTTTATTCAACTTTGCATCTTTGAATTGATTATTGCTGACTCTTTTTGCTACCATATTATAAGCCTTCCCAGCTCCACATACCTCTACGTCGTGCATTTGGCTCTCCCTGGTAATCGCTCTATCCAAGCTTTGAGAGTTTTGACTACGACGGTTGCCGATCACCGCCTGCTGTTGGGTAAGAACTGGTAAGAATTTGAGATTTGCTTGACGGATTTGTGACACCCACCACCACCTCTTGTTAGTAGTATGTAGGATCATATTCGTGTGTGTTTCTATTGCTGCTAACCATGGCAGGATCACAAGCTGACGAGACTGACTGGGAGAACATGACGAATAAGGAGTTGCATGACAAATTTCAGCAAATGATGAGTGGACAGGTGCAAGATGTGCTAAATAGATTTGAAAAGCCATGGAGAAGGTAGATGGCATGGAGAAGACGTTCGAAACAAAGCTTGATAAAAAGTTTAGTGAATTGCTCGCGTGTCTTCCACCACCACCACCGGCTGCACCTAACACACCTCTAACAACCACGACTACCTCCACGTCGCGAAACAGCCCTCCGCCGAGCGAGCCGTGTCCCTCTTGCGCCTGGCCAAACTGTTGGTGCTGCTGTTGATACTTCAGTGGCTCCTGCTGCTAATGCGGAGGAGGATGATTATGCAGGATATTACGAGGATGAGGTTGATCAAAATCAGAACTACGTGCAACCACCAGCAGAAAAACCACCAGGTCGTCCACATGCAAATAATGGCAATGGTAGGGCTCTCCCTCAGGTATGAGATCATGACCATCTCTGATAGAGGCGAGGGTCCCGATCTTTCGATGAGATGGTGGCTATTGTTTTGGTGGAAGTCGACTTTGACGATCCGACTACGAACGTGTGAGGACGTCGCGCCTTAGAAATCGCTAAACCAACTCTGAGAGGTTATTGACCACGCTAAAGCACGATCAACCTGACCACGAGGGTCTATTTCCTGCAAGCAACGAAGAACAAGGAAGAAATTAAAATTGCAATATGGATATTGCAAATATAAGAGGAAAGGTTTATTGATGAAGGTGGGGTTCTATGACGTCTTTGTCTGGTCGTTGAACACAAACGAAGTACGTGAAGTTGTAGCTATGGCGAACTTTTAATCTAAACAAAACCCAAAGTCTAAACGACGCCCTAAGGGATGTATATATGGAGGAAGAGGGGGGAATTTCGTGCCCTTGGAGGAGGGGTCCGAAACTAACCCTATCTCTTGTTTCCCCACACATACGGACTCTAAAAATAGCCTATACTTAAGTATTTCGAAAATACATGGGCCTGGCCCAATAATAAGGTGAGGCAACACCTAGAATAGCCTCTAGACGAAATTTATGAAGTAGCATCTTGTATATTTCGTCCAAGGCTTCATGCATTCCTTATGGTGGCTTAAAATTCCTGAAATCATCACTTGTAACTCCGTTCTTGATCCCCTTGCGCATGCCATCATCTCCATGCTTGGTCTTGCTCCAGTGTTCATCCCTCTTATCCATGCCAGGCCCTTCATTTGTAAGAAAAACAAATGTATCCAATTTAGGCAGCATCATATTCTCAGGAACATTAGAATCATTACCAAGAAACAAAAGTACCTGATAATTTAATTGGCGTGCGCGAGCTCTAGTAATTGGTCCAGCATGTATAGCAGCAGGGGATGTGGGTGTAACAATGGTATTGATGTCCTCATCATCCTCCCCTTCTTGAAATGAAGTCATCCGCGACAGAAGCTCATCTTCCTCACCCAAATAAGGCTTCAAATCTGCAAGTTCAGAGTGGGACTAACCCTAAAATCTGCAGGCAGCTCAAGTTTATATGCATTATCATTTATTTTCTCTAACACCTAAAAGGACCATCAGCACGTGGCATTAGCTTTGATTTGCGCAAATTAGGAAACCTATTCTTGCGCAAATGTAACCAAACAAGATCTCCAGGTGCAAACACAACATGTTCTCTACCCTTCTCTCCAGCAAGTTTATATTTAGCATTCATACGCTCAATGTTTTCCTTAGTTAACTCATGCATTTTTAAAATCAATTCAGCACGTTCTTTAGCATCAGAATTAACCTTCTCCGAAGATGGAAGAGATAACAAATCAATAGGTGCACATGGTAGGAAACCATACACAGTTTCAACGGGCACATCTTAGTAGTAGAATGCAATGAACGATTAAAAGCAAATTCAATATGAGGCAAGCATTCTTCCCACATTTTCTTATTATTCTTCAAAACAGCCCTAAGCATAGTAGACAATGTTCTATTGACTACTTCCGATTGTCCATCAGTTTGGGGGTGACAAGTAGTACTAAAAAGCAGTTTAGTCCCCAACTTAGCCCATAAACATCTCCAGAAGTGGCTAATAAATTTAGTATCACGATCTGAAACAATAGTATTTGGCACACCATGCAAGCTTATAATTTCACGAAAGAACAAATCAGCAACATTAACAACATCATCGCTTTTATGACATGGTATAAAGTGTGCCATTTTTAAAAATCTATCCACGACAACAAATATACTATCCCTCCCCTTCTTTGTTCGAGGTAAACCGAAAACAAAGTCCATAGATATATCCTCCCAAGGAACACAAGGTACAGGCAAAGGCATATATAAACCATGAGGATTGAGTCGTGACTTAGCTTTTTGACATGTAGTGCAGCAAGCAACATAACGCTCTACATCCCATCTCATCTTTGGCCAAAAGAAATGTGTAGCAAGTACGTCCTCCGTCTTCTTGACGCCAAAATGTCCCATTAATCCTCCTCCATGTGCTTCCTGCAACAAGAAAAGACGAACGGAGCTAGCTAGCATGCATAGCTTGTTAGCACGAAACACAAATCCATCATTAACGACGAACTTGTTCCAAGTTCTCCCTTCTTTACAATTCTGCAATACATCTTTAAATTCAGCATCATGCACATATTGATCTTTGATGGTCTCCAAACAAAATATTTTAAAGTCAAGTTGTGAAAGCATAGTATAATGACGAGACAATGCATCAGCAATAACATTTTCTTTACCCTTCTTGTGTTTAATGACATAAGGGAAAGTCCCAATGAGTTCAACCCATTTAGCATGTCTACGGTTCAGTTTTTCTTGACTCATAATATGTTTCAATGATTCATGATCAGAATGTATAACAAATTCTTTGGGCCATAAATAATGCTGCCATGTCTCTAAAGTCCGAATAAGAGCATATAATTCTTTATCATAAGTAGAATAGTTTAGACTAGGCCCACTCAATTTTTCAGAAAAGTATGCAATGGGCTTACCATCTTGTAGTAACACACCTCCTAATCCAATTCCACTAGCATCACATTTAAGCTCAAAAGTCTTATTAAAATCAGGAAGTTGGAGTAAAGGAGCATGTGTCAACTTATCTTTCAATACCGTGAAGGCTTCTTCCTGTGAGGTACCCCAAACAAAAGGCACATCCTTCTTTGTAAGCTCATTGAGAGGAGCAGCAATGGTGCTAAAATCTCTCACAAAACACCTATAGAACCCAGCGAGGCCAAGAAAACTCCTCACTTGCGTGATCGTTTTGGGCTGCGGCCAACTCTCAATAGCTTCAATCTTGGCTTTATCAACTTCAATTCCCTGTGGAGTAACAACATAGCCACGAAAAGACACTCGGTCATTGCAAAAGGTGCACTTTCCAAGGTTACCAAACAAACGTGCATCACATAGAGCAATAAAAATAGCACATAAATGTTCCAAATGTTCCTCCAAAGATCTGCTATAAATCAATATATCATCAAAGTAAACTACCACAAATCGTCCAATGAAAGCACATAAAACTTCATTCATTAATCTCATGAAAGTACTAGGTGCATTAGTTAACCCAAAAGGCATGACTAACCACTCATATAATCCAAACTTAGTTTTAAATGATGTTTTCCATTCATCTCCCAATTTCATACAAATTTGATGCTATCCACTATGCAAATCAACTTTGGAGAATATTGTAAAGCCACTCAGTTCATCAAGCATATCATCTAGCCTAGGAATAGGGTGACAATAACGAATAGCGATATTATTAATGCCTCTACAATCAACACACATACGCGATGTACCATCCTTTTTTGGCACTAGTATAACAGGAACAACACAAGGACTAAGGGATTCGCGTATATAACCTTTATCGAGCAGCTCTTGTACTTGACACATAATCTCCTTCGTCTCCTCTGGATTGGTACGGTATGGTGCATGGTTAGGAAGCGATGCACCGGGAATTAAGTCAATTTGATGCTCAATCCCTCGAATAGGTGGTAATCTCGGTGGCACGTCTTGTGGAAATATGTCGGCAAACTCCTACAAAATGTTAGTAACAACAGGAGGCAAAGAGGAAGGCACATCCTCAAATGAAAATAATGCCTCTTTGCACACAAATGCATAGCAAACAAATTTGCTGAAATCGAGCTCATCAATATCAGATTTGGTGGCAAGTAAACATGCACTTTTCAATTTAATTTCAGAAGCAACACTAGATGGTTTATTATTAGGCTTCATTTGTTGCTCAAATTCTTTTGCCACAATCTGATTTTCACTCTTATTCTGCTCCTATTTTGCTTTACTAGCTCTATTAAAATCATCTTTCAAAATAGAATCAGTTGACATGGGAAGCAAAGTAATATGTTTATCCTTATGAACAAGAGTATACTGATTGTTTCTACCATGGTGTACAAATTTTTTATCAAATTGCCATGGTCTACCAAGTAATAAGGAACATGCTTGCATGGGTACCACGTCACAATCAACAAAATCAGCATATGTAGAGATACTAAAATGCACACAAACAGTATGTGTTACCTTAACCTTGCCGTTGTTGTTGAACCATTGGATATAGTAAGGATGCATATGTGGTCTTGTGGTGAGAGAAAGCTTCTCCACCATCTCCATGCTAGCAAAGTTGTTGCAGCTCCCTCCATCTATGATGACGCGAACAGAACGTTCCTTCACAACCCCTTTTGTATGGAACAGATTATGCCTCTGATTTTTCTCAGCTTGTGTGACCTGCACACTGAAAACACATTGAGCAACTAAACATTCATACCTGTCAGCGTCTTCAGGAGCCATGTATTGCGTCTCATGATCAGAATCATCTCCACCGTGTTCTTCATGTGTAATAAGAGCCAAAGTCTCCTCATCATAGTCACTAGCGGACTCATACCCACCATCCTCAGTAGCAATCATCACACACTGAGATTTGCATTCTCTCGCAAAATGTCCTCTTCCCTTACAACGACGATAAATTGTAAGTGCATCTAGTGCCACCCCTAGTTGGTTTTGGAGTATTGACGACAAACCTGGTTGAGGGACTAATGTGTTTGTGAGAATTGCAGGATAACACATGTAGAAGTCCCTCATTAATTCGGTTTTCCTACCAGAGATGACCCCTAAAAATGTATGAAGACATTGAAGTCAAAGGTGGTATGTGAAGACATTCACATTGAAGACTATGACAAGAGAAGACATCGCATGAAGACTATGGAGCGCGAAGACTTAGTAGTTTCGTCGTACTTTTTCTTCTTTGATGAGTCATAGGAACCACCGTACTGTTAAGTGGGGTCCAATTGAACCAGTCGGAATGACTGAAGTGATGCTTAACCAAAAATCATATGTCTTCGAGCGAAGACAATGAGAGCAAATCTTATCCAGTGCTGGATTAGTCAGCTTTGCTTGTAGCCCAAGTAAAGTTGTCGTGTGTGTTTGAAATCTGACCGTTGGAACATGTGTCAGTTCCTTAGTGACCCAGGGTCATTTCGGACAAATCAGGTCGGGTTGCCTAGTGGCTATAAATAGCCCATGCCCTACAACCATAAACGGTTGGCTGCTCGAAGTTAGTGCACGGCTTTTGTCATTTGAGAGCAACCCACCTTGAAACCTTTGAGAGAAAATTCTTGCGAGGATAAAGCCCTAAACACCCAGAGCCAAGAGTGTTAGGCATCACTTAAGTCTTCTTGTGTGTGTGATCTGAAGACTTATTACACTTGAGGACTGTGAATCCTCCAGCCGGTTAGGCGTCGCGTTCTGAGCATCCAAGAGTCATTGTGGATCGCCGGTGAACGAAGTCTATGAAGGTTTGGAAGTCTACCTTGAAGACTTACCAGAGTGATTGGGCGAGGATTGGGTGTCCTTAGCTCAAGCGGAATAAGGTGAAGACGCGGTCTTCTGAGTTGAATCTCAGCCTCCCTAACCAGACGTACAGTTGTCACAACAACTGGAACTGGTCCAACAAATCATTGTCTTCAACGATTCACTAGTTTCATCCTTCCCATTCCTTTACTTATGGTTGGCCCTGGTGAAGTCATTGTATGATTGCATTATCTTTTGTCTTCACTGAGTGACTGCTTGTTTTGATTGGCTTCATACTATCTTCCATCCTGATCTATACTGCCTAGCTGCTATTAGTCTTCGTGCTTTCATTTCGTTGAATACCTGACTATGGCTTGCTTAGTGTAGTCTACCTTCCGCTGCATGGTAATAGGTTTATTTCTACCATTTGTCTTTGAAACTTCCATCTTTTGAAGACTTTCATAAAAATCGCCTATTCACCCCCCTCTAGTCGATCACTAGCACTTTCAATTGGTATCAGAGCAAGGTACTCCCTTGTTCTGTGTGATTCGGTTTAACCACCTGGAGTTTTAGCTATGTCGACTGCAGGGATAATCAAATTCTCCGCTGCATTCCCAGTCTTCGATGGAACTGAATATCCCTACTGGAAGAATAAGATGCGCATGCATCTTGAAGCCATTGATGTCGACCTATGGTATGTCGTCAAGAATGGTGTTCCCAAGGCTGGTGAAGGTGTCACTGCTGCTGATGTCAAGAAGTTCGTTCAACTGGACTCCACTGCCAAGAACATCATCTGTGGTCATCTGACCAAAGGATAGTATGGCCGTGTGAGTGCTTTGGAAACATCTAAGCTAGTCTGGGACTGGCTCTCCAAGGTCAACAAAGGTGTCTCAACCCAGAGAGATCAGAGAATCAGTGTCCTTCGCAACCTCTTCAACCGCTTCAAGAGAAACGACAATGAGAATGTCCAGCTCATGTTTGATCGACTCACTGACATCACAAATGAGCTTCAAGCCCTCGGCGCTACTGAGATCACCAAGCATGAAGTCGTCAAGACACTCCTGAGATCACTTGACAGCTCGTTTGACACCCTAGCCCTGATGATTCAAGAACGTCCTGACTTCAAGACACTCGATCCGTCTGACATACTTGAGAGGCTCAACACACATGAGTTTCAGCTTTTTGAGAAAAGAGATATCTACGGTCCCAACTATGGGCGAACTCGTGCCTTGAAGGCAAAAGTTGTCACCTCATCTGAAGAAGAATCTGACAGCAGATCTGATGATCTTGAAGACATTGGAAAGGAGCTTGCTATGCTTGTGAAGAAGTTCCAAAAATTCACCAAGAAGAAAGGCTTCAGAAAGTCTTCACGATCAAGCTCAAGGAATGATGAAGCTTCTGCTCATGACTATAAGAAGAGAACATGCCACAAGTGCAAGAAACCTGGCCACTACATCTCTGAGTGTCCGCAGCGGGACAATGAGAACAAGAAGAGGAAGAAGAGCAAGGAGTATGATTCTAACGACAAGAAGAAAAAGAAATACTCAAAGTGTTCTTCCAAGTCTTCCTCAAAGTGTTCATCACACAAGAAGAGCTCATCTGGCAAGGCTCGTGCGTTCGTGGGCAAGGAAATGGATTCAGAGGAGGAGTCCGCTTTTGAGGAGGCGGAGGTGGAGTCTGAGGAGGAGTCCGATTCTGGTGTTGCAAGTCTAGCTACAGCATAAGTTGCCAAGTCCATCTTCAACACTGAAGACAATGACTTCATCACCGACACCAATGCAAATGACAAGGACTATTCTGCTCCCACCTGCTGCTTCATGGCACGCGGTGCCAAGGTAAACACACGCACTACTCACTATCAAACATCAACTGAAGATGACTCTGATTGTGGTTCCAAACCCAGCTACAAAACACTTGCTAAAATTGCAACTGAACAACATAAAGCTATGGAACATATTCGAAAACTGTTAGATAAAAGCAATGACCTATTAGACGCTGAAATGACTCGATCTCAGTCCTTAATTGAAGACATAAAAAATCTTCATCTTAAGTATGAGGAACTTGAAAGTCGTCATGTAACGCTCTCAACAACTCATGAAAAGCTTTCCTATGATTATCTTCAAAGGAAGCAAGATCTTGAGAAATTGAGAGTGGCTCATGAAGATCTTCAAAAGGAAAACGAGTCACTTCGCGCCAAACAGATCAGTTCCGCTCAGGAAGGATTTGAACCACCATGTCTTAAATGCATTGAGCGTGACAACGCTACTTCTATTGCTGAGTGTTCTATTGATGCTACTATTGCGATATCTTCAACTGTTGATGTGGTAACTAACCCCTCTGCTGAGGATACCACTGCTATTGCTGATGAAAATGCAAGGTTGAAGACATTGCTTGAAACAGGGATGTACAAAAGTCTCAAAGGGCATCAGACACTATCTGATGTTCTCAAAAGGCAGATCCTGAACCGAAACCCTAGGAAAGAGGGTCTTGGGTTCGAAAGGAAAATGAATGCTGATGGCTCTTACTGGAAACCTGAGCAGTACCCCAAAACCACATGGGTTGCTGCAAAGGAACCCTCAGTGGATCCATCCACCCTGTCAGGCTTCAATTGTGCTAATCCCATTGTTATTGATGAATCCTTTGATGAAAACTATAAACTGTTTAAGAATCAGAATGGTGAAGTGTTTGCCAGGTATATTGGTACTAACTGCAGGAATGGGCCACCTATGAAGAAAGTCTAGGTGTCGAAAAGGTTGTTGGAGAATCTTCCTGTGAATGTCGTCATGACACCACAAGTGAAGAAGACAAACCCCAGACCACAGGCTTCATATGGTCCAAAGGCTTCATACAGACAAAGGACTCACCTAAATCGCACTAATGCAAATCCTTTGCAGGGAAGCCATACTCAGGCCTATGAATGTGAGCACGTTTCATCAAACCGCCATGTTCATAAGACCAAGAACTACTCTGATTATTCTTATGAGTACTATTGTCCACCTGCAAGACTTTTTGCTAGGGCTCCAAAGCCAAAGTTCTCAGATGCTGCACTTAGACTCATTGCTTCGAAGCCACCCTTGAAAATGTGGGTGGCTAAGAAAGCTTAACTCTCTTTTGCAGGGAAAGGTCTCCAGCCGAGAATCAAATTCGTCTGAAGCTATTGCTGGGGACCTTAAACATCTTGTAGGGTGCAAGATCAAATGCCTAAATGGTCTTATTATGTATTTTGTTCCTGAGTCGCTTGCTACTTGCCCTATCAGTCCTAACCTCGATCTAAGCTTTCATAATCCACTTGCTCGTCAAATGTTTATGCTTCAAAATTCTCTTCGTGAAGCCTATCCCCCTAACTGCACTGTAGGGTACGACACCAGATGCTTCAGAATGGATTATTGATAGTGGGTGTACTAATCACATGAGTGGCAAGCGAAGTCTTCTCATGGACTCAACTTCACGTCCATCTGACAAAAGTCACATCACATTTGCTGACACTGGTAAAAGCAAAGTATTGGTTCTAGGTAGAGTTGCAATCTCAAGGGATCAACACATGGATAAAGTAATGCTTGCTGAATCCCTTGGTTTCAGCTTAATGTCTGTCTCAATGCTTTGCGATTTAAACACGATTGTGATATTTGAAAAATATCGTTTCCTTGTTCTAATGGAATCTGACAAGTCTCTAGTCTTTGAAGGGTATCGAAAATATGATTTGTATGTGGTAGATTTCTCAGCAGGACCACAACTTGCGGTATGTCTTCTAGCAAAAGCTTCTGAATGATGGCTCTGGCATCGGAGGCTAGGGCATGCTGGCATGAGGAACTTGCACACTCTTCTAAGGAAGAAGCATGTCATAGGCATCGAGGGCGTCAAGTTCAAGAAGGATCACTTATGCGGTGCCTGTGAAGCAGGAAAGATGACGAGGGCCAAGCATCCCTCGAAGACAATCATGACAACGACTCAACCCTTCGAACTGCTCCACATGGACCTTTTCGGTCCCACTCATTACTCAACTCTTACTACTACTGCTTGTCTCTATGGCTTTGTCATTGTTGATGATTATTCAAGATATACTTGGGTGCATATAATCCTCTACAAGACTGAAGTGCAGGATGTCTTCAGACGCTTCACCAATCGAGCCATGAACAACTATGGTGTCAAGATCAAGCACATCAGAAGTGACAATGGCACTGAATTCAAGAACACTGGCCTAGACACTTATCTTGATACTTTGGGCATCACACATGAATTCTCAGCTCCGTACACGCCGCAGCAGAATGGCGTCATGGAACGCAAGAACAAAACACTTATTGAGATGGCCCGGACGATGCTTGATGAATACAAGACTCCAAGAAACTTCTGGCCTGAAGCCATTGATACTGCATGCCATATCATCAACCGTGTTTATCTTCACAAGCTTCTGAACAAGACATCCTATGAGCTCCTTACTGGTAAGAAGCCAAATGTCAGTTACTTCAGAGTATTTGGTGCCAGGTGCAGGATCAAGGATCCACATCACACTTCAAAATTTGCACCGAAAGCACATGAAGGTTTTATGCTTGGATATGGAAAGGATTTGCACTCCTATAGAGTCTTCAACCTCTTTCACTATAAAGTGGTTGAAACTGTGGATGTGCGGTTCGATGAGACTAATGGCTCGCAAAGAGAGCACTTGCCAAATGTGCTAGATGAAGTTCCATCGAGTGAATCAATCAAACTTATGGGAACTGCAGAAATCATACCATCTGAAGCTCAGCCTGAAGAGGAACTTATCATCTCTGCACCTGATCAACCTGAAGACAATGCTAAGCCTAAAGACAATCCTTCTAACAATGACAATGATCAGCAAGAGCAAAATCTTCGTCATGTTCATCCTCGTGTTGCAAATGAAGTACAGATTGAGAGGATAATTGATAGCATCAATGCACCAGGTCCACTCACTCGTTCAAGGGCAACACAGCTAGCAAACTTTTGTGGGCACTTTGCATTCGTCTCAATATCTGAACCCAAGAAAGTTGATGAAGCCTTCATGGAACCTGAATGGATTCAAGCTATGCAAGAAGAGCTTCAACAGTTTGAGCTGAATAATGTATGGGAAGTGGTTAAGCGTCCTGATCCTCGTAAGCACAATATAATAGGCACTAAATGGATATATCGCAACAAGAAAGATGAGCATGGTCAAGTTGTCAGAAACAAAGCTCGTCTCGTTGCTCAAGGATATACTCAAGTTGAAGGGATTGACTTCGATGAAACATTTGCTCCTGTGGCTAGGCTTGAAGCTATACGCATACTGCTGGCCTATGCAAATCATCATAACATTCTTCTGTATCAAATGGATGTGAAGAGGGCTTTTCTCAATGGAAAGATTGAAGAAGAAGTGTATGTTGCACAACCGCCTGGCTTTGAAGATCCAAAACATCCTGACATGGTGTACAAGCTCAACAAGGCATTGTATGGACTCAAACAAGCCCCTTGGGCTTGGTATGACACACTCAAAGAGTTCCTGGAGAGCAAAGGCTTCAAACCTGGTTCCCTGGATCCCACTCCCTTCACGAAGACATATGATGGTGAACTGTTTGTGTGCCAAATATATGTGGATGACATTATCTTCGGCTGCACTAATCAGAAATAAAGTGAAGAGTTTGGATATATGATGCAAGAGCAATATCAGATGTCCATGATGGGTGAGCTGAAGTTCTTCCTTGGTCTTCAAATACGTTAGCAACGCAACGGCATCTTCATATCTCAAGAGAAATACCTCAAAGATTTCCTGAAGAAATTTGGAATGCAAGACTGCAAAGGCTACATGACGCTAATGCCAGCCAAACACCATCTGGGTCCTGACGACAATGGTAAAGAGTTCGATCAAAAGGTATACTTCTCCATTATTGGTTCTTTGCTTTATTTATGTGCATCTAGGCCAGATATCATGCTTAGTGTTTGCATGTGTGCCCGGTTCCAAGCGGCACCAAAGGAATCGCATCACTTAGCTGTGAAGCGAATTCTTAGATATTTGCCTCACACCCCAACACTAGGATTATGGTATCCAAAGGGCTTAGAGTTTGATCTAGTTGGATTCTCGGATGCTGATTATGCTGGTGACAAGGTGGATCGCAAGTCTACATCAGGCACATGTCATTTTCTGGAACGATCACTTGTATGTTGGTCTTCAAAGAAGCAAAACTGTGTATCTCTCTCCACTGCTGATTCTGAATATATTGTTGTTGGATCTTGCTGCGCTCAGCTTCTATGGATGAAGCAAACACTCAAAGACTATGGCATTCATCTGAAGCAAGTGCCACTCTACTGCGACAATGAAAGCACCATCAAGATTGCCAACAACCCAGTTTAGCACTCGAAGACAAAGCACATTGAAATTCGTCATCACTTTCTCAGAGATCATGTTATGAAGGAACATATTGATATCATACACGTCAACACTGAAGAGCAATTGGCAGATATCTTCACCAAGCCCTTGGATGAGAAGAGGTTTTGCAAGTGACGGTGTGAGCTAAATATCATGGAATCCTCAAATGTCCTGTGATCAGGCACACATCCTAACACTTAAGCATGTTGATGACTTAAATGTGCAACACACGAAGTAAAGTATATCTTCAATCAATGAAGACTTACATTCTGAGTGTGAATATATTAACGTGGAATTTGACTTCGGAGCGCCACGATAATTGTGCGCCGTGTCTGGGTCTAATATTTCCTATACAGTGGGTAACGCCACCACCAATTTTTTCCCTTTGAAGTGTTTTTCTCATGGCGTTACATTTGCAAAGTCTTCGCATTTTGTTTGTCTTCAATGTTAAAATGTCCTCATGTTTATCTTCAACATACTGATTTGGTTTCTGTCCTCTACATCATTCACTTATAGCTATGGCTTCTTGCTGAATCTTTTGAACTAAGTGAATGTGATCGGACCCTAACCCCTCTATGCTTATTTCCTAAGTCTATCTATCCAAATCATATGCATTCTATTGACACTATCAAAATGTCTTCTCTGCATCCTTGTCAGCCGAAGACACAGAGACAAACATTAATCCGTTTTCAATGCTAAACCCTTTCACCTAAAACCCGGAGAAGTGGGAACGACCACCCGACAATCCAGGTGTGCGTGGGAACATGGAACAACCTCCGATGTGTTGCATGATAGCCACGTGTCCTTCAGATGTGAATCGCCAGGGGCACCTGTGTAATAACAATGTGCCGTCCCTATCCCTATAAATACACGCCTCACCACAATCAGTATCCCTTCGTCCATTCTCGCACAAACCCTAGCGCCACCGCTAGCCCTCGACGATGCCGGTGACGAAGCGCTCAGCTGCCGCGACCTCACCGACGTCGTCTTCACGCCGGCCGCGGACATCGTCTTCTCTGCCGTCGCCGTAGGTGTCCTCCGTCGCCAAGTTAGGGCACGGAAGATCGAACTGCTCGGCCTCCTCTCCCTCTCCATCTAGCAGTTCTTCGTGTGGTAAATAAAACCTCCTTTTTACGGCCCCTTTGATCCTATAGATTCATCATTTTCTACCACAAGAAGTTTCTATTCACACAAGTTAAATCTGTTTCATACTGCATCTCATAATATGCCTAGTATGTTCACTTATGCTTCACAAAGTAGTTAGATTCCTCACTTGTACTTATTCATGGATTCGTACAAATCTGGAACCAACTCTCTATCTATGAGTGAATGTCTTCGCACTATGAGGTCAATGTCTTCTAAACTGATTTATCTTCAAAATCTTCTGAGAATGCATATGACCTCTTCCCCTTCCCTTGCACCTTAATGCTGTCACAGGTACATGTCCGTGGGAGAATCCCTTGGTTCTCATAGTCTGCATTCATTTGCAGAATTCTTACAGCATCATATAAATTCTCCTGAAGCCAATTCCTGTCTAACCAGTAGACGGAAGACTTTCACAGCGTTGAAGCCTTTCGGTCTGAACTTCATGGCAAAAGAGAAATCTGCAAGAAAGGGCGGCAGACAACGCCGTGGGGGTACATCAACGGACCTGCCCGAAGATCTTTATGAACTGTACAGAACTGACCCCGAAGAAAGTTATGGTCAGCGCAAGACACGAATCCAATGAATTCCAAGATACTGGGCCGAGCAATGGTTCAAGTACAGGTTCGTGACCCAGGAATATGCTGAGAAGAATGCCATCAAGCGACCGTGGGGAGACATCCGATACAAAAATCTTCAACCCAGGTCCAGAGCTGAAGCCATTGAACAAGGCTTCTATCCTTGTATGGTCCGTGGACCATAGCCTGCAGATGCGGACCCATCGTCACCGCTATGGTGTCGTGACGACAATCTGTTCAAGCGCAACCTTCAGTTTGCCAGGAACTCGGCCAAAGAAAACAAGAAGTCGCGGGGATTAGACTTCAATCCAGGTCCCTCTGCTCCTCGTGCTGATGGCACACGCGAAGCTGAACCCAATCTTGTTGGGCCCTTCTACAACCTAGAAGGCCTCATCACTCATATTATGGTTCAAGGGACAGCCGTGGATGATCCTGTAGACGACGCTGATTCTAACGAAGCGCCTGCACTACCGAAGCCAAAGAAGCCGAAGAAACCTCAAGCTTCGAAGCCTTCCCCAGCACCAAAGGCCTCATGGGCGAAGCCTCTGGCCACTGCACCTGCTGAACTCAGTGTGCAGTCTAAAGATTTGTCACGCATCTCCAAGCCCTCCAAAGTGAAGATGCCCTTGCAACCCACTAGCCAAGCACTGACCGCTGCTGCTATTCTGCGCAATGACGCCATTGATCTGTCCAGCGACGACGATCTTGGCGATGATGCTCTTGAGCAGTTGATCAAGAGCAAGCAAGAGGTAGAAATACGCATTCATTGATGAGTGGTTTGACAGCCCAAATGTCAGCTTTGATGATCTTCAGCTTCCCATTGGCCTCAGTGTCGCCTTCCACGGAGCCATTGCTGCTAAGCTGGCTCTAGCTCAGAAGACTGTTGAACTGAAGCATAAGATAGATTATGAAAAGGCTCAGTTCAAGAAGCACATGGCCAAGCTTAATGTTGAAGACATTCAGAACTTTCAGACCATGATGCATGAGCTTAAGAAAGCATTCCAAACCAAACGCGAAGAAGCCAAAGGTTCTCGTGAGCGCATGAAGGATCTTGCTGCTAAATGTGTCCAAGGATACAATGAGGCTGAAAAGCGCAAGGCCTTGGGGCGACCAGGAATCGACCCCAGAATGGCGGCTAAGAAGAAGAAGAAGAAGCCAGCTGTGGCAGAACCCGAAGCACCAAGGCAGGAAGTACATCCAATGTCTTCTCAGCCAGTATGACAGGCTCGAAGCCTAAGGTCCCCACAGTGGCTTCAGAACTGAAGAAAACAAGGGCTGCTGAAGCTGAAGCCAAAAAGCGCAAAACCAAGGGCACCACTGATGATGCTCCTGTTGGGGAACGTAGTAATTTCAAAAAATATCCTACGCACATGCAAGATCATGGTGATGCATAGCAACTAGAGGGGAGAGTGTTGTCTACGTACCCTCGTAGACCGAAAGCGGAAGCGTTAGCACAACGCGGTTGATTTAGTCGTACGTCTTCACGGACCGACCGATCAAGCACCGAAACTACGGCACCTCCGAGTTCTAGCACACGTTCAGCTCGATGATGATCCCCGGACTCCGATCCAGCAGAATGTCGGGGAAGAGTTCCGTCAGCACGACAGTGTGGTGACGATCTTGATGTTCTACTGTCGCAGGGCTTCGCCTAAGCACCACTACAATATTATCGAGGACTATGCTGGAGGGGGCACCGCACACGGCTAAGAGATCAATGATCAACTGTTGTGTCTATGGGGTGCCCCCCTGCCCCCGTATATAAAGGAGCAAGGGGGAGGCCGCCGGCCTAGGAGGAGGGCGCGCCAAGGGAGGAGTCCTACTCCCACCGGGAGTAGGGCTCCTCCTTCCCTTGTTGGAGTAGGAGAGAAGGAAAGAGGGGGAAAGGAACAAGGAAAAGGGGGCTGCACCCCTTGTCCAATTCGGACCAGAGGGGGGGCCGCGCGCCTCCTTCCTTTTGGCCTCTCTCCTCTATTCCCATATGGCCAATAAGGTCCATATACTCCCCGGCGAATTCCCGTAACTCTCCGGTACTCCGAAAAATACCCGAATCACTCGGAACCTTTCCGATGTCCGAATAATCGTCCAATATATCGATCTTTACGTCTCGACCATTTCGAGACTCCTCCTCATGTCCCTGATCTCATCCGGGACTCCGAACTCCTTCAGTACATCAAAACTCATAAACTCATAATATAACTGTCATTGAAACCTTAAGCGTGCGGACCCTATGGGTTCAAGAACAATGTAGACATGATCGAGACATGTCTCCGGTCAATAACCAATAGCGGAACCTGGATGCTCACATTGGCTCCCACATATTCTATGAAGATCTTTATCAGTCAAACCGCATAACAACATACGTTGTTCCCTTTGTCATCGGTATGTTACTTGCCCGAAATTCGATCGTCGGTATCTCAATACCTAGTTCAATCTCGTTACCGGCAAGTCTCTTTACTCGTTCCGTAATACATAATCCTGCAACTAACTCATTAGTTGCAATGCTTGCAAGGCTTAAGTGATGTGCATTACCGAGAGGGCCCAGAGATACCTCTCCGACAATCGGAGTGACAAATCCTAATCTCGAAATACGCCAACCCAACAAGTACCTTCGGAGACACCTGTAGAGCACCTTTATAATCACCCAGTTACGTTGTGACGTTTGGTAGCACACAAAGTGTTCCTCTGGTAAACGGGAGTTGCATAATCTCATAGTCATAGGAACATGTATAAGTCATGAAGAAAGCAATAGCAACAAACTAAACGATCAAGTGCTATGCTAACGGAATGGGTCAAGTCAATCACATCATTCTCCTAATGATCTGATCCCGTTAATCAAATGACAACTCATGTCTATGGTTAGGAAACATAACCATCTTTGATCAACGAGCTAGTCAAGTAGAGGCATACTAGTGACACTCTGTTTGTCTATGTATTCACACATGTATTATGTTTCCGGTTAATACAATTCTAGCATGAATAATAAACATTTATCATGATATAAGGAAATAAATAATAACTTTATTATTGCCTCTAGGGCATATTTCCTTCAGTCTCCCACTTGCACTAGAGTCAATAATCTAGTTCACATCGCTGTGTGATTTAATACCAATAGTTCACATCATCGTGTGATTAACACCCATAGTTCACATCAACATGTGACCAATACCCAAAGGGTTTACTAGAGTCAATAATCTAGTTCACATCGCTATGTGATTAATACCCAAAGAGTACTAAGGTGTGATCATGTTTTGCTTGTGAGAGAAGTTTAGTCAGCGGGTCTGCCACATTCAGATCCATAAGTATTTTGCAAATTTCTATGTCAACAATGCTCTACACGAAGCTACTCTAGCTAATTGCTCCCACTTTTAATATTTATCCACATTGAGACTTTGAGTCATGTGGATCAGTGTCAAAACATGCATCGACGTAACCCTTTACGACGAATCTTTTGTCACCTCCATAATCGAGAAACATATCCTTATTCCACTAAGGATAATTTTGACCAATGTCTAGTGATCTACTCCTAGATCACTATTGTACTCTCTTGTCAAACTCAGGGTAGACTATACAATAGGTCTCGTACACCGCATCGCATACTTTATAGAACCTATGGCTGAGGCATAGGGAATGACTTTCATTCTCTCTCTATCTTCTGCCGTGGTTGGGTTTTTGAGTCTTACTCAACTTCACACCTTGTAACACAGGCAAGAACTCCTTCTTTGACTGTTCCATTTTGAACTACTTCAAAATCTTGTCAAGGTATGTACTCATTGAAAAAACTTATCAAGCGTCTTGATCTATCTCTATAGATCTTGATGCTCAATATGTAAGCAACTTCACCGAGGTCTTTCTTTGAAAAACTCCTTTCAAACATTCCTTTATGCTTTGCAGAATAAACTACATTATCTCCGATCAACAATATGTCATACACATATCTTTATCAGAAATGCTGTAGTGCTCCCACTCACTTTCTTGTAAATACAGGCTTTCACCGCAAGTCTGCATAAAACTATATGCTTTGATCAACTTATCAAAGCGTATATTCCAACTCCGAGATGCTTGCACCAGTCCATAGATGGATCGCTGGAGCTTGCATATTTTGTTAGCACCTTTAGGATTGACAAAACCTTCTGGTTGCATCATATACAACTCTTCTTTAATAAATCCATTAAGGAATGCAGTTTTTTTTATCCATTTGCCAGATTTCATAAAATGCGGCAATTGCTAGCATGATTCGGACAGACTTAAGCATAGATACGAGTGAGAAACTCTCATCATAGACAACACCTTGAACTTGTCGAAAACCTTTTTGCGACAATTCTAGCTTTGTAGATAGTAACATTACTATCAGCTTCCGTCTTCCTCTTGAAGATCCATTTAATCTCAATGGCTCGCTGATCAATGGGCACGTCAATCAAAGTCCATACTTTGTTCTCATACATGGATCTCATCTTAGATTTCATGGCCTCAAGCCATTTCGCAGAATCTGGGCTCATCATCGCTTCCTCATAGTTCGTAGGCTCGTCATGGTCAAGTAACATGACCTCCAGAACATGATTACCGTACCACTCTGGTGCGGATCTCACTCTGGTTTACCTACGAGGTTCGGTAGTAACTTGATCTGAAGTTACATGATCATCATCATTAACTTCCTCACTAATTGGTGTAGTAGTCACAGGAACAGATTTCTGTGATGAACTACTTTCCAATAAGTGAGCAGGTACAGTTACCTCATCAAGTTCTACTTTCCTCCCACTCACTTCTTTCAAGAGAAACTCCTTCTCTAGAAAGGATCCATTCTTAGCAACGAATATCTTGCCTTCGGATCTGTGATAGAAGGTGTACCTAACAATTTCTTTTGGGTATCCTATGAAGACGCACTTCTCCTATTTGGGTTTGAGCTTATCAAGTTGAAACTTTTTCACATAAGCTTTGCAACCTCAAACTTTAAGAAACGACAGCTTAGGTTTCTTGCCAAACCATAGTTCATACGGTGTTGTCTCAACAGATTTAGATGGTGCCCTATTTAACGTGAATGTAGCTGTCTCTAATGCATAACCTCAAAATGATAGCGGCAAATCAATAAGAGATGTCATAGATCGCACCATATCTAATAAAGCACGGTTACGACGTTCGGACACACCATTACACTATGGTGTTCCAGGTGGCGTGAGTAGTGAAACTATTTCACATTGTTTTAACTGAAGGCCAAACTCGTAACTCAAATATTTTATTTTTGCGGTCATATTGTAGAAACTTTTATTTTTGTTACGAAGATTCTCCACTTCACTCTGAAATTCTTTGAACTTTTCAAATGTTTCAGACTTGTGTTTCATCAAGTAGATATACTCATATCTGCTCAAATCATCTGTGAAGATCAGAAAATAATGATACCTATCGCGAACCTCAATATTCATCGGACCACATACATCGGTATGTATGATTTCCAACAAATCTTTTGCTCACTCCATTGTTCCGGAGAATGGAGTCTTAGTCATCTTGCCCATGAGGCATGGTTCGCAAGCATCAACTGATTCATAATCAAATGATTCCAAAAGTCCATCAGCATGGATTTTCTTCATGCGCTTTACACCAATATGACCTAAACGGCAGTGCCACAAATAAATTGCACTATCATTATTAACTTTGCATCTTTTGGCTTCAATATTATGAAAATGTGTATCACCATGATCGAGATCCAGAAAACCATTTTCATTGGGTGTATGACCATAGAAGGTTTTATTCATGTAAACAGAACAACAATTATTCTCTAACTTACATGAATAATCGTATTGCAATAAACATGATCCATTCATATTCATGCTCAACGCAAACACTAAATAACATTTATTTTAGGTTTAACACTAATCCCGAAAGTATAGGGAATGTGCGATAATGATCATATCAATCTTGGAACCATTTCCAATACACATCGTCACTTCACCCTTAACTAGTCTCTATTCATTCTGCAACTCCCGTTTCGAGTTACTATTCTTAGCAACTGAACCAGTATCAAATACCGAGGGGTTGCTACGAACACTAGTAATATACACATCAATAATCTGTATATCAAATATACCTTTGTTCACTTTGCCATCCTTCTTATCTGCCAAATACTTGGGGTAGTTCCGCTTCTAGTGACCAGTCTCTTTGTAGTAGAAGCACTCAATTTCAGGCTTAGGTTCAGACTTGGGTTTTTCACTTGAGCAGCAACTTGCTTGCCGTTCTTCTTGAAGTTCCCCTTTCTTCCCTTTGTCCCTTTACTTGAAACTAGTGGTTTTGTTTACCATCAACACTAGATGCTTTTCTTGATTTCTACCTTCATCAATTTCAGCATCACGAAGAGCTTGGGAATCGTTTTCGTTATCCCTTGCATATTATAGTTCATCACGAAGTTCTACTAACTTGGTGATGGTGACTAGAGAATTCAGTCAATCACTATTTATCTGCAAGATTAACTCCCACTTGATTCAAGCGATTGTAGTACCCAGACAATCTGAGCACATGCTCACTGCTTGAGCTATTCTCCTCCATCTTTTAGTTATAGAACTTGTTGGAGACTTCATATCTCTCAACTCGGGTATTTGCTTGAAGTATTAACTTCAACTCCTGGAACATCTCATATGGTCCATGACGTTCAAAACGTCTTTGAAGTCCCGATTCTAAGCCGTTTAAGCATGGTGCACTAAACTATCAAGTAGTTATCATATTAAGCTAGCCAAACGCTCATAATGTCTGCATCTGCTCCTGCAATAGGTCTGTCACCTAGCGGTGCATCAAGGACATAATTCTTCTATGCAGCAATGAGGATAAACCTCAGATCATGGATCCAATCCGCATCATTGCTACTAACATCTTTCAACTTAGTTTTCTCTAGGAACATATCAAAATAAACACAGGGAAGCAACAACGCGAGCTATTGATCTACAACATGATTTGCAAAATACTATCAGGACTAAGTTCATGATAACTTTAAGTTCAATTTAATCATATTACTTAAGAACTCCCACTTAGAAAGACATCCCTCTAATCTTCTAAGTCATCACGTGATCCAAATCAACTAAACCATAACCGATCATCACGTGAAATGGAGTAGCTTTCAATGGTGAACATCAATATGTTGATCATATCTACTATATGATTCACGCTCGACCTTTCGGTCTCAGTGTTCCGAGGCCATATCTGCATATGCTAGGCTCATCAAGTTTAACCTGAGTATTCTGCGTGTGCAAAACTGGCTTGCACCCATTGTAGATGGACATAGAGCTTATCACACCCGATCATCACGTGGTGTCTGGGCACGACGAACTTTGGCAACGGTGCATACTCAGGGAGAACACTTTTATCTTGAAATTTAGTGAGAGATCATCTTATAATGCTACCATCAATCAAAGCAAGATAAGATGCATAAAAGATAAACATCACATGCAATCAATATAAGTGATATGATATGGCCATCATCATCTTGTGCTTATGATCTCCATCTCTGAAGCACCGTCATGAACACCATCGTCACCGGCGCGACACCTTGATCATCATCGTAGCATCGTTGTCGTCTCGCCAATCTTATGCTTCCACGACTATCGCTACCGCTTAGTGATAAAGTAAAGCATTACAACGCAATTGCATTGCATACAATAAAGCGACAACCATATGGCTCCTGCCAGTTGCCGATAACTCGGTTAGAAAACATGATCATCTCATACAATAAAATTTAGCATCATGTCTTGACCATATCACATCACAACAAACCCTGCAAAAACAAGTTAGACGTCCTCTACTTTGTTGTTGCAAGTTTTACGTGGCTGCTACGGGCTTTAGCAAGAACCGTTCTTACCTACGCATCAAAACCACAACGATAGTTTGTCAAGTTGGTGCTGTTTTAACCTTCGCAAGGACCGGGCGTAGCCACACTTGGTTCAACTAAAGTTGGAGAAACTGACACCCGCCAGCCACCTCTGTGCAAAGCACGTCGGTAGAACCAGTCTCGCGTAAGCATACGCGTAATGTCGGTCCGGGCCGCTTCATCCAACAATACCGCCGAACCAAAGTATGACATGATGGTAAGCAGTATGACTTACATCGCCCACAAGTCACTTGTGTTCTACTCGTGCACAACATCAACGCATAAAACCTAGGCTCAGATGCCACTGTTGGGGAACGTAGTAATTTCAAAAAATATCCTACGCACACGCAAGATCATGGTGATGCATAGCAACGAGAGGGGAGAGCGTTGTCTACGTACCCTCGTAGATTGAAAGTGGAAGCGTTAGCACAACGCGGTTGATGTAGTCGTATGTCTTCACAGCCCGGCCGATCAAGCACCGAAACTACAGCACCTCCGAGTTCTAGCACACATTCAACTCGATGACGATCCCCGGACTTCGATCCAGCAGAATGTCGGGGAAGAGTTCCGTCAGCACGACGGTGTGGTGACGATCTTGATGTTCTACTGTCGCAGGGCTTCGCCTAAGCACCACTACAATATTATCGAGGACTATGGTGGAGGGGGGCACCGCACACGGCTAAGAGATCAATGATCAACTGTTGTGTCTATGGGGTGCCCCCCTGCCCCCGTATATAAAGGAGCAAGGGGGAGGCCGCCGGCCTAGGAGGAGGGCGCGCCAAGGGAGGAGTCCTACTCCCACCGGGAGTAGGGCTCCTCCTTCCCTTGTTGGAGTAGGAGAGAAGGAAAGAGGGGGAAAGGAACAAGGAAAAGGGGGCTGCACCCCTTGTCCAATTCGGACCAGAGGGGGGGCCGCGCGCCTCCTTCCTTTTGGCCTCTCTCCTCTATTCCCATATGGCCAATAAGGTCCATATACTCCCCGGCGAATTCCCGTAACTCTCCGGTACTCCGAAAAATACCCGAATCACTCGGAACCTTTCCGATTTCCGAATATAGTCGTGCAATATATCGATATTTACGTCTCGACCATTTCGAGACTCCTCGTCATGTCCCTGATCTCATATGGGACTCCGAACTCCTTCGGTACATCAAAACTCATAAACTCATAATATAACTGTCATTGAAACCTTAAGCATGCGGACCCTACGGGTTCGAGAACAATGTAGACATGACCGAGACACGTCTCCGGTCAATAACCAATAGCGGAACCTGGATGCTCATATTGGCTCCCACATATACTATGAAGATCTTTATCGGTCAAACCGCATAACAACATACGTTGTTCCCTTTGTCATCGGTATGTTACTTGCCCGAGATTCGATCGTCGGTATCTCAATACCTAGTTCAATCTCGTTACCGGCAAGTCTCTTTACTCGTTCCGTAATACATAATCCTGCAACTAACTCATTAGTTGCAATGCTTGCAAGGCTTAAGTGATGTGCATTACCGAGAGGGCCCAGAGATACCTCTCCGACAATCGGAGTGACAAATCCTAATCTCGAAATACGCCAACCCAACAAGTACCTTCGGAGACACCTGTAGAGCACCTTTATAATCACCTAGTTACGTTGTGACGTTTGGTAGCACATAAAGTGTTCCTCACGTAAACGGGAGTTGCATAATCTCATAGTCATAGGAACATGTATAAGTCATGAAGAAAGCAATAGCAACAAACTAAACGATCAAGTGCTATGCTAACGGAATGGGTCAAGTCAATCACATCATTCTCCTAATGATCTGATCCCGTTAATCAAATGGCAACTCATGTCTATGGTTAGGAAACATAACCATCTTTGATCAACGAGCTAGTCAAGTAGAGGCATGCTAGTGACACTCTGTTTGTCTATGTATTCACACATGTATTATGTTTCCGGTTAATACAATTCTAGCATGAATAATAAACATTTATCATGATATAAGGAAATAAATAATAACTTTATTATTGCCTCTAGGGCATATTTCCTTCAGCTCCTCCAACTAAGAAACAAAAACCAAGAAGAGAGATCGGGCTGCTCCCACAGAGCCCCTTGAGGTCGAGCCAATCTCAGTGGCCCGTCCTGCGTCTAAAAATCAAGAACGCCAAGTGGTAATTCATGAGCCTGCTTCTCCAGAGGCTCCTGAAGCTGAAGACAATCCAGTTGTTGACCCCGCCGCAGCTGAAGACATTGGTCCTCAGGACAATGTTGAAGATGATGATCCTCCGATGGAGCACCAATTGGTATCATCGCCTGTGCTCACGCACAACGAACTCATCATCATTGGTCGTCCTCTGACGCCAACTGCTCAGGATGCATCGTGGGCTGATCACCCACAACGACAAGCCACGCCAAGTTCTCCCCAACCGCAAGCTACCTCACCAGTGCAAGATGATGATGACTTTGAGGCCCAGCACACTCCATCTCCACAAGTGTCGCCAGCATTATGCAGGCTTCGCAAAGGACTAAGGCCCCAAGTCACTCCAACTATGCACGTGTCTGAGTCCGAAGCCAAAATGGCTGAAGATATTCCGGCTGCATCAGCCGATGAAGAAGAAGCACCAAGAGTTGAAAGAGTTGCTACACCCTCGTCCCACCAAGATGTTGTTCTCGAGGAGAACGTGTCCGACCCTCCAGCTCCTGAAGTGGAGGTTAACAACCCTGAGGCGGCCACCAACATCACCGCTGAAGACAATGACGTCGTCATGGTTGAAGCAAATACGGTGCCTGAAGCTACTACGATGCCAGAAGTCCAAGCATCTAAAGCCAGTACAGCAGCCGAAGTCAATGCTGAAGCACCTGAAACCAATGTGGCCCCTGAAGCCCATGAAGACAATGCCAATGCTCATGTTCCCCCTCCAAGACCTCATACAATTGAGTTGGCATTTGATCATGGTCAGCCTGTTATGGTCCGCTGGCCCGTTCTGGTTCCTCCACCTGCTACGGGTCCACAATTTGAGTATCATGTCGAGCACAGACCTCAAGTCCAAAAGCCCAAGCCAAGACTTCCATGATTCCCAGGCACTGCCACTTCACCTAGGGTCTTCAATGTGAATGGCTTCATGGCACATAACACCTTCTTCAATAGCTCCAAGAACCCTTATACTAGACCTCGCATTTCATCAGATCGGTTCTGGAGCTATCAGCAGTGCATCTACTATTCCTGCGTCCTATACAATCAAGAGCGCATATTTCCACATATGCGCCTTGACTCTGAAGCTATAGCTGGCCTGCCCTGCCTTGAAGAAGCGTTGGATTGCTTCAGAGATGCTGGACTATTGCAGTTTGTCACAGATAAGGAACACTGGAATGAAGAGCTTCTGCTACAGTTCTATGCAACTCTTCACATTCGAGGCTACAACAGGGATCCAAAGACTTGGGTCCTTGAGTGGATGACAGGCAATGTCCATCATGAAGCCAAAGCTCTTGATATCATTGAGCTCATAGGCCTGCCCACTCCTAGTGAATACTATGAACTAGGTTGTCAACAACACCAGAATGCCTTGGAAAGCATCTTTCAGAAGCCAGAACCCAACATGATTCAAATGCTAAGCATGATGAAGCCACTGCCTCACGACGCTGAATACCCGTCTGAATTCTTTGTTGAAGACCTAGAGTACCTGCCTCGCACCATTTACCATATCATCAGGAAGACTCTATGGCTTGCCAAAGGACATTCATCTGCAGCGAAGCTTGAAGGAGCAATGAAGACTTTGGTTTTCTATATCTTCAATGGCATCGGCTTCAATGCTCAAGACTTCTTCATCAGGCAGTTGGCTGCATCTGGCTCCGACATTTTTGGGTTGAAATTCTATGCTCCATGGGTCATGCGTCTTATCAAGCGTCACTCCGCCTTCAACTATCAGCCATCTGCGCGCAATCATCTCATATTCTTGCCATAGGTTGATCTGTCAGTTGAAGCTATTTACCCAGAGCCGGCTAAGGATCCCATTTATCTTCACAATGTTGATCACCAAAGCTTCACCTAGCCTATTGAAGGAGTTTCAACAGTTTCTCGTGTTTATCCTCTTGCTGGTAACACACGTGCCCCTCGCGCTCAAACTGACACCACTGGTAGCACCATTGCGCAAAGGCCTCGAAGGCGATCTCATGTCCTAAATGACCGAGAGCTTCTCGTCGCGCTACACCAAAAACAGGACAAACATCACGACTGGCTTAAGCGTCAGATGCAAAGCCTCTTGGTGGATGTCAACTGCATTCGCAATCTTGCCACCAAGAATGCCTTTATCACTCATGAAACCTGTCGGAGGTCGTGGAAGAGTTTGGCCTTACTTAGTGCTGAAGCTGATATGAAAGACGATGGCTTCACCGAACGGTTCAAGTTTGACTCAACTCCTCCCAAAAATGCTCACTTGCGTCGGACTCCCTCACTTGAAGACTCTGACTACTCGTCCTCAGCTGCGATAGTGAATGCCAGAGTCATCGATGACCAAGATGATGCAACTTCACCTCCTCCAACTTCAGTGCATGTCGACACTGCACCAAGTTCATCTGCACCACCGGACCTCAACGACGACCCTGCTGCCTCACCTGCACCTCATGGGAACGAGTAGGCGCTCTATGTCTTCAAACCTTTTTGGTCCTCACTAACAAAAGGGGGAGAAGCATATGAGTTGATAGTCTTCAAGCGGGTCCATATGGGTGGTTGCCTTACTTTTTGCTACTTTTGCCAAGTGCTTACGACTCTCGTTTTCGATACATTTGGTTCTTTGAGTTGTAACACTTAAACTCGATGGTTGTTTGCTACTTATTTGCTATTCTGTGATGCGATGATAAATTCCGCATGTGCGATGATAAATTCCGCACTTAGATCATTTTGCGGACGTCCATTTTCCATTATGCATGTCATTATCTTCGTTACATCATACCATGCATGATGAATTATCATCATAGGTTGAAGAGGATCTCCACAAGTACAACCTGCCATGTGCATTTGCATTCCAAGAGCAAATTACTTATATGCACATCTTCAGGGGGAGCCTTTGCAACTTATGAAGACAATACCCTATCCTTTACAATTTCACATATTTTATTCCCCGTTGAAAACTTCAACCAGTTTGTCATCAATCACCAAAAAGGGGGATATTGTATGTCCATCTAGTGCCACCCCTAGTTGGTTTTGGAGTATTGACGACAAACCTGGTTGAGGGACTAATGTGTTTGTGAGAATTGCAGGATAACACAGGTAGAAGTCCCTCATTGATTCGGTTTTCCAACCAGAGATGACCCCTAAAAATGTATGAAGACATTGAAGTCAAAGGTGGTATGTGAAGACATTCACATTGAAGACTATGACAAGAGAAGACATCGCGTGAAGACTATGGAGCGCGAAGACTTAGCAGTTTCGTCGTTCTTTTTCTTCTTTGATGAGTCATAGGAACCACCGTACTGTTAAGTGGGGTCCAAGTGAACCAGTCAGAATGACTGAAGTGATGCTTAACCAAAAATCCTATGTCTTCGAGCGAAGACAATGAGAGAAAATCTTATCCAGAGCTGGATAAGTCAGCTTTGCTTGTAGCCCAAGTAAAGTTGTCGTGTGTGTTTGAAATGTGACCGTTGGAACACGTGTCAGTTCCTTAGTGACCCAGGTTCATTTCAGACAAATCAGGTCGGGTTGCCTAGTGGCTATAAATAGCCCACCCCTTACAACCATAAACGGTTGGCTGCTCAGAGTTAGTGCACGGCTTTTGTCGTTTGAGAGCAACCCACCTCGAAGCCTTTGAGAGAAAATTCCTGCGAGGATAAAGCCCTAAACACCCAGAGCCAAAGAGTGTTAGGCATCACTTAAGTCTTCCTGTCTGTGTGATCTAAAGACTTATTACACTTGAGGACTGTGAATCCTCCAGCCGGTTAGGCGTCGCATTCTGAGCATCCAAGAGTCATTGTGGATCGCCGGTGAACGAAGTCTGTGAAGGTTTGGAAGTCTACATTGAAGACTTACCAGAGTGATTGGGCGAGGATTCGGTGTCCTTAGCTCAAGGGGAATAAGGTGAAGACGCGGTCTTCTGAGTTGAATCTTAGCCTCCCTAACCAAACGTACAGTTGTCACAGCAACTGGAACTGGTCCAACAAATCATTGTCTTCAACGATTCACTGGTTTCATCCTTCCCATTCCTTTACTTACGGTTGGCCCTGGTGAAGTCATTGTATGATTGCATTATCTTTTGTCTTCACTGAGTGACTGCTTGTTTTGATTGGCTTCATACTATCTTCCATCCTGATCTATACTGCCTAGCTGCTATTAGTCTTCGTGCTTTCATTTCATTGAATACTTGACTATGGCTTGCTTAGTGTAGTCTACCTTCCGCTGCATGGTAATAGGTTTATTTCTATCATTTGTGTTTGAAACTTCCATGTTTTGAAGACTTTCATAAAAATTGCCTATTCACCCCCCCCCCCCTCTA
>NC_041382.1:320513493-320519605 GCF_002162155.2 Triticum dicoccoides | reverse complement strand
GATCACTAGCACTTTCATAAATAATATCACTTGTGTGCCCTGTTGATGCCATGGAAGAAGAAGAGTTCTGCGCAGGCCCGACAGGTGTGCTCTTGGCAGATAGCGGTGGTTGTGCATGCTTTCTTGTATCACGGCTGGAGGTGGCGCCTGATGGAGGTGCTGGTGTAGTGGAAGTAGAGGATGCACGTGGTGTCCATGAGGAAGATGGAATAAACGAGTGATATTATTATAATCCTTATACTCTAGAATGGTCTGAATATCTCTATTTGATCCACCCATAAATCATGCTTCATTCTCCTCAACAATACCACATCTAATCATGCCAGTTTGTAATTCTTGATAATATTCTTCTACATAATTTTTTCCTTGTCTTAAGCGCTGCAATTTTTGAAGTAATTCACGTTGATAATAAGGTGGAACCCAACGAGTACGCATAGCAGCTTTCAAAGCAGCCCAAGTAGCTGGAATGGGATATAATCTACAATGTTCAGACTACCAAACACATGCAAAACTAGTGAAAGCACAAACAGCAGCAGGAACACGTCTCTCCTCGGGATATTGTAAACATGTAAAATGTTGTTCAGTTTCTAACTCCCAAGTAAGATATATATCAGGAACATATCTACCCTCAAATGGTGGAATATTCAATTTCAGTTTAGGAAGATGGTCATGATCTCGTGCCTCAGGTGGTGGTGCAGCCCAACCGTTGCGATGATATGCATGAGGACGACCTGATGGTGGTGGTGCTGGTGGTTGCACGTAGTTCTGATTTTGATCAACCTCATCCTCGTAATGGTCCTCCACCTCTGTAGTAGCAGCAGGAGTCACATAAGCACCAACAGTAGGTACAACAGCACCAGAAGTTTGACCAGGCTCAATGGGAACACGCTGTGCTCGTCACACTTGATTTGGAAGACGATGTTTTTGTTGTTGTTGTTGTAGAGGTGCGACAGGTGCAGCGGGCGGTGGAAGACGCGCGAGCAATTCTTTAAACTTGTTATTGAGCTTTGTTTCGAACATTTTCTCAATGCCATCTATCTTCTCCATGGCCTCTTCAAATCTATTTAGCACATCTTCCACCTGTCCACTCATCATTTGCTGAAACTTATCATGTAACTCTTTGTTTGTCATATTCTCCCAGTCAGTCAAATCGGCTTGTGATCCTACCATGGTTAGCAGCAATAGAAACACACAAGAATATGATCCTACACACTACTAGGAAGTGGTGGTGATGGTGTGGTGGACAGTCACAAATCCGTCAAGCGAATCTCAAATTCTTACCAGTTCTTACCAAGCAGCAGGTGGTGATCAGCAACCGTTGTAGTCAAAACTCTCAAAGCTCGGATAGAGCGATTACCAGGGAGAGTCAAACACACGACATAGATGTATGTGGAGCTGGGAAGGCTTATAATAGGGTAGCAAAAAGGGTCAGCAATAATCAATTCAAATATGCAAAGTTGAATAAACGCTCAACGACGGTAATGTGCTGGTCCTAGGCTAGACCGTACTAGAGACGCGAGTCTAGAATAGTAGCAAAATCACGGTGCTGCACGTAAAAATGGGAGGAGCACACTCTGGATTTTTTCTTTTTTCACCTTTTTTGCACTTTTTTCTCTTTTTTTTGCTCCGCGACAATTTTTTCGAAAAAGTCTACAAATGTCCTAAAAACTGCCTAGCCAGAATTTTTCAGACTTAGTTTTTTTTGAAACTGGAACTATTTTTCTTCTGCAGATGGCTCGGAAGTTGGGGAGTCCTACTTTGTCAAGACTCGGAGTATCGCGTGATCTGGAAATCAAAAACAAAGCAACAATTACTGGACTCGGACTAGGACTGGTGGCGGAGATGAATCTGGTGGAATCTCGGACTGGTGGCGGGGATGAATCTGGTGGAACTCAGACTGGTGGCGGATTTATGTTGCAGGTGGACTCGGATTGGCGTGACGGCGACTAATATGTGGTGGCGTATATGGACTCGGATTGGCGGTGAATATGTGGTGGTGGTATATGGCAGCGGCGATGAAGTTGGTGCGGTGGTGGTATATGGCAGCAGCGATGATGATGATGCGGTGGTGATATATGGCAGTGGTGACGTGACAACCTGTGAACAGAACTCAAAACTCAAAAGGACTAGATACTAAGACCGGCAACTTGACACGATGATGCAACCGCAAATTCAACAAAGCAAATACAAAAAAGATTATGCAAAGGCTCAGATTGGTTCGGATAGGATGAACTAACCCTAATTTTTTTTGCTTTTTCGCGGACTATAGGTATGAAGAACAGACTCGATCTAAACTACGAAAATTGTAAAATCTCACCGAACAACCTGGAGATATGATACCACTTGATAGAGGCGAGGGGCCTGATCTTTTGATGAGATGGTGGCTATCATTTTGGTGGAAGTCGACTTCGCCGATCCGACTACGAACGTGCGAGGACGTCGCGCCTTAGCAATCGCTAAACCAACTCCGAGAGGTTATTGACCACGCCGGAGCATGATCAACCTGACCATGAGGGCCTATTTCCTGCAAGCAACGAAGAACAAGCAAGAAATTGAAATTTTAATCTGGATATTGCGAATATAAGAGGAAAGCTTTATTGATGAGGGTGGGGTTCTGTGATGTCTTTGTCAAGTCGTTGAACACAAACCAAGTAAGCGAAGTTGTAGCTATGGCGAACTTTTAATCTAAACAGAACCCAAAGTCTAAACGATGCCCTAAGGGTTGTATATATGGAGGAAGAGGGGGCAATTTCGTGGCCCTTGGAGGAGGGGTACGAAACTAACCCTATCTATTGTTTCCCCACACATATGGACTCTAAAAACAGCCTATACTTAAGTATTTCGAAAATACATGGGCCTGGCCCAATAATAAGGTGACGCAGCACCTAGAATAGCCTCTGGACGAAATTTATGAAGTAGCATCTTGTATATTTCGTCCAAGGCTTCATGCACTCCTTATGGTGGCTTCAAAGTCCTGAAATCATCACATGTAACTCCGTTCTTGATCCCCTTGCGCATGCCATCATCTCCATGCTTGGTCTTGCTCCAGCGTTCATCCATCTTATCCATGCCAGGCCCTTCATTTGTAAGCAAAACAAATGTATCCAATTTAGGCAGCATCATATTCTCATGAACATTAGAATCATTACCAAGAAACGAAAGTACCCAATAATTTAATTGGCGTGCGCGGGCTCTAGTAATTGGTCCAGTATGTATAGCAGCACAGGCTGTGGGTGTAACAATGGTATTGATGTCATCAACAATCTCCCTAAACTGAAATTGAATATTCCACCATTTGAGGGTAGATATGTTCCTGATATATATCTCACTTGGGAGTTAGAAACTTAACAACGATTTACATGTTTACAATATCCTGAGGAGAGACATCCTGCTGCTGTTCGTGATTTCACTAGCTTTGCATGTGTTTGGTGGTCTGAACATTGTAGATTATATCCTATTCCAGCTACTTGGACTGCTTTGAAAACTGCTATACGTACTCGTTGGGTTCCACCATATTATCAACGTGAATTAATTCAAAAATTGCAGCGTTTAAGATAAGGAAAAAATTCTATAGAAGAATATTATCAGGAATTACAAACTGGCATGATTAGATGTGGTATTGTTTAGGAGAATGAAGCTATGATTGCCCGTTTTATGGGTGGATTAAATAGAGAGATTCAGACCATTCTAGAGTATAAGGAGTATAATAATATTACTCGTTTATTCCATCTTGCTTGTAAAGCTGAACGTGAAGTGTAGGATCGACATGCATTGGTGCGAACTAACTTTTCTGCTGGTCGATCTTCATCATGGACACCACGTGCATCCTCTACTTCCACTACACCAGCACCTTCATCAGGTGCCACCTCCAGCCATGATACAAGAAAGCAGGCACAACCACCACTATCTGCCAAGAGCACACCTGCCGGGCCTACGCAGAGCTCTTCTTTTTCCATGGCATCAACAGGGCACACAAGTGATATTATTTGTCGTTGTTGTAAGGGAAGAGGACATTTTATGAGAGAATGCAAATCTCAGCATGTGATGATTGCTACTGAGGATGGTGGGTATGAGTCCGCTAGTGACTATGATGAGGAGACTTTGGCTCTTATTACACATGAAGAACATGGTAGAGATGATTCTGATCATGAGACGCAATACATGGCTGCTGAAGATGCTGACATGTATGAATGTTTAGTTGCTCAACAAGCTGAACAAAATCATAGGCATAATTTGTTCCATACAAAGGGAGTTGTGAATAAACGTTATGTTCACGTCATCATAGATGGAGGGAGCTGCAACAACTTGGCTAGCATGGAGATGGTGGAGAAGCTCTCTCTCACCACAAGACCGCATCCACATCCTTACTACATACAATGGTTTAACAACAGCGGCAAGGTTAAGGTAACACGTACTGTTCGTGTGCATTTTAGTATCTCTACATATGTTGATTATGTTGATTGTGATGTGGTACCTATGCAAGCATGTTCCTTATTACTTGGTAGACCATGGAAATTTGATAAAAATTATGTACATCATGGTAGAACTAATCAGTATACTCTTGTTCATAAGGACAAAAATATTACTTTGCTTCCTATGACTCCTGGTTCCATTTTGAAAGATGATATTAATAGAGCTAATAAAGCAAAACAGGAGCAAAATATGAGTGAAAATCAGATTGTGGCAAAATAATTTGAGCAACAAATGAATCCTAATAATAAACCATCTAGTGTTGCTTCTGAAATTAAATTGAAAAGTGCATGTTTACTTGCCACCAAATCTGATATTGATGATCTAGATTTTAGCAAATCTGTTTGCTATACTTTTGTGTGCAAAGAGGCATTATTTTCATTCGAGGATATGCCTTCCTCGTTGCCTCCTGCTGTCACTAACATTTTGCAGGAGTTCGCTGACGTCTTTCCGCAAGACGTGCCACCGGGATTACCACCTATTCGAGGGATTGAGCATCAAATTGACTTAATTCCCGGTGCATCATTACCCAACCATGCGCCATACCGTACCAATCTAGAGGAGACGAAGGAGATTATGTGTCAAGTAAAGGAGGTGCTTGACAAAGGTTATATACGCGAATCCCTTAGTCCTTGTGTTGTTCCTATCATTTTAGTGCCAAAAAGGATGGTACGTTGCGTATGTGCGTTGATTGTAGATGCATTAATAATATTACTATTTGTTATCGTCATCCTATTCCTAGTCTAGATGATATGCTTGACTAATTGAGTGGCTCTACAATATTTTGCAAAGTTGATTTGTGTAGTGGATACCATCAAATTCGTATGAAATTTGGAGGTGAATGGAAAACAACATTTAAAACTAAGTTTGGATTATATGAGTGGTTAGTCATGCCTTTTGGGTTAACTAATGCACCTAGTACTTTCATGTAACACCCCGGATGTAACTTTCCCAATTTGTATTGCAACTCTTGCCGTTTCCGGCGTTAAGTTATTTTGTTTTCTCGGGTTCGGGTTTTTGTCTCCGTGTGTTGTTGTCGTTGTCATGCATCTCATATCATGTCATCATGTGCATTGCATTTGCATACGTGTTCGTCTCATGCATTCGAGCATTTTCCCCGTTGTCCGTTTTGCATTCCGGCGCTTCGTTCTCCTCCGGTGGTCATTTCTAGCTTTCTTTCGTGTGTGGGGATTAAACATTTCCGGATTGGACCGAGACTTGCCAAGCGGCCTTGGTTTACTACCGGTAGACCGCCTGTCAAGTTTCGTATCATTTGGACTTCGTTTGATACTCCAACGGTTAACCGAGGGACCGAAAAGGCCTCGTGTGTGTTGCAGCCCAACACCCCTCCAATTTGCCCCAAAACCCACCTAAACCTGCTCCATCATCTAGAGCGTTCGATCACGATCGTGTGGCCGAAAACCGCACCTCATTTGGACTCTCCTAGCGCCCCCTATGCCTATATATGGCCTCTCCCCGAAAATCCGGATCCCCCCTCGTCCGAAACCCTAAAAAAATCCACCTCACGCCGCGCCGGACATTTCGTCCGCCGCCGCCCGCGGCCTCTTGCTGCCTGCCATGTGGCAAGCCGCCACCGCCCGAGGCCCGCGCGGCCCAGCCGGGGCCCCCGCGGCCCGCAGAC
>NC_041382.1:320504308-320513014 GCF_002162155.2 Triticum dicoccoides | reverse complement strand
CCGCAGGAGCCTCGCCCAGCTGCCTCCCCGCACCGCCTCGCCTCCCCGCCGCCGGATCCGGCCGGGAGAGGCCGGGGCGACCTCCCCCTCGCCTCCCCGCCGCTCCGTCAAGCTCGCCGGAGCCGAGGGAGCTCGCCGGACTTGCCTCGGGCCGCGTGCCCGCTGAAACCCTAGATTTGTCCCGGAGAGGTTGTTTTTTTTCTTCCAAGTCCCAAAAATTTCAGATCCAAGTGCTCATGTTCATAGCCTCGTAACTTTGCATCCGCAGCTCCGATTCATGCATATAGCATATCAAAATGTTCATCTCAGAGAGTACATCATTTCATTCCATTACATTATTTTCATTTGAGTTCATCTTGATGCCCGAAATTATGTTAGAAGAGGGCTACTTGAGATAATTGTCAGATCTGCTACTCCATTTAGGTTTTTGTCATTTTTGCCATGATTAATGTGTGCATGATATGCCCTGATGCTCTACATATGTTTTGTAAAGGGTTTTGTCATCTTTCCAGAGGTGCAACCCATGTATTTTTGTGATGTGTGTGGTGACTAGCACAAGCTTGCAAAGTGGTGCACTTGGTAATTCTGTTTTCAGGGACTTAGCATTTCCACTAAGTCCTTGATCTGTTTATCTCATGATGCCATATGTTCATGTTGTTTCCTAGTGATCCGTGCCTCTTTTGAGGATGAACAGTAAGGATGTTTTGTTAATATTGTAGTGCTCTATCCATCCATATCTTTGTTTGCATTTATGGAGGACCCTAGCTTGAGTCAATCGAGCTCTACTTTTGCTACTTTGTGAATTTGGGCAGATTGTCAACTTGTTTGCAATTTTGCCGATGATGTTGTAGTTGATCCGTGCATGCTATGCTTTTGTTCTTGCCATGTCTAGCTTGCATTTTGTGTTTTCTTGATGGGTGTATACTTAGTTTTTCATGACTTGCACCGTAGTGAGTGCATCGAGCTCGTAAACATGCCTACTTGATATCTGTTTTCAGCATGCTCCAGTTTTCACTAAGTCTGAAAACTGATTATGTTTTTGCTATGTTCACATGCTTGCAATTGAATTTTCTGATCCCTTTTGGCTCAAGGTCACTAAGGGAGTTTTGTTAAGATCTTTGAGTAGATCCATTCCATGCTTTACTTTGCCATGTTCAGGTCCTGTAGCATGTAGTTTTGTTGCTCCGAAGAGTGCTATCTAATCTGAAATTCCAGACAAGTGTTGATTTCAGTAAGTCTGAGATCTGTTTGCCATATGCATTTTTTGCCATGCTTGTTTGAACCTGTTAATGGATGAATTGGCCGTAGCTCAGTGCTAGACTTTTGTTAAGCATCATGAATGCATCCCTGCCATGTATTTGGTTGTCATGTTTCAGTGCTGTAGCATGTTCATCTTGTTGCATTTAGATGGCTACTTTCTGTAAATCGCAGACCGGTGTCAATTTTGAATCGCTTGCCATTTCCAAACCGTAACTCCGATTCCGGCGTTCTTTATATCGTTTTCAAGCGATTTCATCTCATATTCCCAGTGGCACACTTGTATTTCCAAGTTGAGGCCAGGTTCTTGCATTTCCTGTCATATCTTGCATATGCATCCCGCATCGCATCCCGCATAGCATATCATCATTGCATCATATTGTTTAATCCTTGCACGTGGTTGATTGTGTCCTTGCTTGTTTGTCTTGTTTGGGTAGAGCCGGGAGACGAGTTCGCTAACAAGGAGCCCGTTGAGTTTGCTTTTGAGGATCCAGTCAACTATAACAACTTTGCAGGCAAGATGATCATACCCTCGAAATCACTACTATCTTTGCTATGCTAGTTTGCTCGCTCTTTTGCTATGCCAATGCTACGATGCCTACCACTCGCTTTAAAGCCTCCCAAATTGCCATGTCAAACCTCTAACCCACCTTGTCCTAGCAAACCGTTGATTGGCTATGTTACCGCTTTGCTCAGCCCCTCTTATAACGTTGCTAGATGCAGGTGAAGATTGGAGGTCGTTCCTTATTGGGTCATTTATTTACTTGTTGGGATATCATTATATTTCCTTGTTATCTTAATGCATCTATATACTTGGTAAAGGGTGGAAGGCTCGGCCTCTCGCCTAGTGTTTTGTTCCACTCTTGCCACCCTAGTTTCCGTCATATCGGTGTTATGTTCCCGGATTTTGCGTTCCTTACGCGATTGGGTTATAATGGGAACCCCTTGATAGTTCGCCTTGATTAAAGCTTTTCTAGCAATGCGCAACCTTGGTTTTACCATTTGCCACCTAGCCTCTTTTTCCCTTGGGTTTCCGGAGCCCGAGGGTCATCTTATTTAACCCCCCCCCCCCCGGGCCAGTGCTCCTGTGAGTGTTGGTCCAACCTAGAGCCCCTTGCAGCGCCACCTCGGGGAAACTTGAGGGCTGGTTTTAGTTGTACGGATTGCTTATCTGAGTGTGCCCTGAGAACGAGTTATGTGCAGCTCCTATCGGGATCTGTCGGCACATTCGGGCGGTGTTGCTGGTCTTGTTTTAACCTGTCGAAGTGTCTTGAAGAA
Organism: Triticum dicoccoides; assembly: GCF_002162155.2. Taxonomy (NCBI): domain Eukaryota; kingdom Viridiplantae; phylum Streptophyta; class Magnoliopsida; order Poales; family Poaceae; genus Triticum; species Triticum dicoccoides. Next base: position 320,510,479 of record NC_041382.1, on the reverse strand, counting down.
TCGAGATACCGAGTCTGATCGGAACGTCTTGGGAGGAGGTCGATTCCTTCGTTGACCGTGAGAGCTTGTCATGGGCTAAGTTGGGACTCCCCTGCAGGGATTTGAACTTTCGAAAGCCGTGCCTGCGGTTATGGGCAGATGGGAATTTGTTAATGTTCGATTGTAGATAACTTGAACCTTAACTTAATTAAAATGAATCAACTGAGTGTGTTACCGTGATGGCCTCTTCTCGGCGGAGTCCGGGAAGTGGACACGGTGTTGGAGTAATATTTGCGCAGGTTGCTCTCTAGTTTCTCGCTCGCGCTTTGCCTCCTCTTCTCGCTCTCTTTTGCGAATGAGTTAGCCACCATATTTTGCTAGTCGCTTGCTGCAGCTCCACTTATATTTACCTTGCCATACCTATAAGCTTAAATAGTCTTGATCGCGAGGGTGCGAGAGTGCTGAGTCCCTGTGGCTCACAGATTACTATTACACCAGATGCAGGGCCTGATGATTCCGCTCCAGGAGACGCATTTGAGCTCAAGTGGGAGTTCGACGAGGACTCTCAACGTTACTATGTTTCCTTTCCTGATGATCAGTAGTGGTGCCCAGTTGGGGGTGATCGGGACCGTGTCGCATGTTGGGTTCTCTTTTATTTTGGCGCCGTAGTCGGGCCATGAGTGTTTGGATGACGTAATGTTATTTATGTTCTTGATTGACGTGGCGAGTGTAAGCCAACTATGTTATCTCCCCTTTATTATTTATATTACATGGGATTTTGTGAAGATTGCCTAACTTGCGACATATGCCTTCAATGCGATTATGTCTCTAAGTCGTGCCTCGACACGTGGGAGCTATAGTCGCATCGAGGGTGTTACAAGTTGGTAATCAGAGCCTTCCCCGACCTTAGGAGCCCCATTGCTTGATCGTTTTTAGCGGCCGAGTTGTGTCTAGAAAAAATGTTTTGAGTCATTTAGGAATTATATATCGGAGAGTTTAGGAATTCGTTTTACTTCCCAGTCTCCTCATCGCTCTGGTAAGGCATCCTGACGTAGAGTTTTGACTCTTCTCTTCTCAAATTTCACTAAAAAAATTTAGGATCACGCGGGTATCTTGGAATCGTTCCAATGGTTTTATGATGAGAACATTGTCTTGGTGCCTCCTGTCAGTGGTTTAGTGGAAGTGTCCTGGGGAGTTGAGCTCTGAGGTGTTGTCATCATAATTTTATCATTGCAGTTCTGGAATACCTGAGTTTAGTACGCTGACATCAAAAATCTCTTTTATGCAGTTCATTGGTGAGATAACCTCGACGCCACCCAGTACTGGGGCGGGAGTTCGGGAGTATCGCCATAACTTGTATAACGGATGCTTTTCGAAGGTTGAGGTAGATGGTTTCCGAAGTTTTTCTTGGTTATGTGTTGAAGGATGGATACAGCTGGATGTAGGATTTGCTAGATTTGGGTGAGATATTATGCTTCCCCTGTATCCCCAACACCTGATTGCATAACCGGAAAGGTTCGGGAGTTTCATAGGTGGGAATTCTTGTAGCTCTAGTTCTTCTTCCACGGATATTGGTTTGAGATTGGGATTTCTTACCAATTATTCGTTCTTGATCCGTACCTTGTTGATTTATTTCTCTACCTTAATTCTACGTGGCTTCTCAATTTATGGATATGTGACCATTTCAAGAGGAATGAATTCGTTCATTTTGTTCGGATGTGAAGACTATATGTTGCAATTTTCATTCTGTTGGATTTAGCTTCAATATTTGTCTATCAATGTGCTAATGGATGTCAACCTCTTCAGGATGGCTCCTCCAACGCGCACGACTCCGAATCCTGATCCGCCACCACCTCCACCTCCTCCGGAGGCATGGCAAGCTGTGATGGCCGCAACCAATGCAAACACACAGTTGATCATGCAAATTCTCCAAGAGCGCAATCAAGGCAACCAAGGGAATCAAGGCAACAATCAGAATCATTTTGCTTCACTCAACCAGTTCCTTGCTAACGGGCCAAAGACTTTCAGCAATTGTGTTGAGGCAACCGATGCTGACGATTGGCTTGTGGATCTATGCAAGCATTTCGAGTGCAGTAACGTCAGGCCTGAGGACTTTGTTAAGTTCGCTTCCTTCCAACTCAAAGATCAATCTGCAGAATGGTTCCAGCAGTACAATGATTCCCGAGGTGGACGTGTTATCACTTGGGATGATTTCCGTCGAGATTTCCGAGCTCATCATATTCCTCAGAGCGTGGTTGAAAGCAAGTGTGAGGAATTCCGCAATCTGAAGCAAGGCTCTTTGTCTGTCTATGACTAAAACAATTTGTTTCAGAAGCTCGCCCGCTTTGCCAAGAAGGACGTCCCTGATGAGAAGAGCATGATATATCAGTTCAGGGGTGGTCTCAGAGAAGAAATTCAGCTAACTCTTGTTCTCTTTGAGCCTTTGAGATACGATGAGTTCTACAACATGGCACTGAAGCAAGAGGCTGCTCAGTTGAGGTGTGATGCTTCCAAGAAGCAAGTCAGAGATGTTACTCCTTCTTCCTCTACTCAAGTGGCCAAGCAGCAGAAGTATTGGCTTCCTCCTCCTCTGTTCCGTCAGCCGTATCAGCAGAAGAGCAAAAGTGGCAGTGGTTCTTCCCACCCACCCAACCCTGGCTTTTAGAACAAGACTTCGTCTCAAGCTCCAAGATCGAGTGCTCCGTATCACCGTCCGCTTTCAGAGGTCACGTGCAACAAGTGCCAACAGAAGGGTCACTATGCCAACAAGTGTTTCAACGAGAGGCGTCTTCCTCCTCCTCCTCCTGTCAGATCGGCAAGTACAGCTGTGGTCAAGCATAACCCCAAGTACGCCAAGGTCAATATGGTGAATGCAGCTCAGGCAGAGGATTCATCAGATGTCATCATGGGTAACCTTCCTGTTAATGATATTCTCGCAAGAGTTCTTTTTGACACTGGTGCTTCGCATTGTTTCATCTCGAGACCTTTTGCATCTAAGCATGATTTTGTTACTCAAGTGTTGTCGAAACCGTTGGCTATTGTCTCTCCGGCCCGTCAAATGACATCTCGAGTATGCGTTCCGGATGTTACTATCACTTTGGGTGACTATAAGTTCTTGTCCTCTCCAAATGTTCTTGGTGACTCGGATATTGATCTTATTCTCGGAATGGATTGGCTTTCTAAGCACAAGGCTCACCTTGATTGTGCAGCCAGGCAGATTCAATTGACTCATTTGTCTGAGGATGTAATTGTCTTTGCCGCTCGTGATGATATCATCCGTCTGTTTTCTCTCAATGAGAAGAGTGAACTGGATGCTATCTTGCAAATTCTAGTCGTTTGCAAATATCAAGACGTCTTTCCAGAAGAGCTTCCAGGAATGCCTCCGCACCGGCCAGTTCAATTCGTTATTGATCTTGAGTCTGGCACGGAATCTGTGCGCAAGCGTCCTTACAAGCTCGGACCTGAAGAGTTGAAGGAGCTGAAGAAGCAACTCGATATTCAAGAGAAGATGGGTCTCATCCGGCCTAGTTCTTCTCCGTGGGGTTGTGGTGTTCTTTTTGTGAAGAAGAAGGATGGAACGGACCGACTTTGTGTTGATTACCGTCCATTGAACAAGAAGACCATCAAGAACAAATACCCACTTCCCAACATCAATGAGCTGTTCGAACAACTCAAAGGTGCCCAAGTATTCTCCAAGCTTGATCTCCGTATGGGTTATCATCAGATTCGAATCCGTGAGCAAGATATTCCCAAGACGGCTTTCAGGACAAGCTATGGTTCATATGAATACACTGTCATGTCTTTTGGCCTCATCAACGCTCCTCCAATGTTCTCTCGCATGATGAACTTCATCTTCAATGCCTACACCAATGACTTCGTTTTGGTCTATCTCGACGACATTATGGTTTTCTCCAAGAACAAGGAAGATCATGCCAAGCACTTGCGTTTGGTTCTTGATAAGCTCAGGGAACACAAGTTCTACGCCAAGTTCTCCAAGTGTGAATTTTGGCTCGATGAGGTTCTTTATCTTGGTCATATCATCTCTGCCAAGGGCATTGCCGTGAATCCTGAGAAGGTGTCGGCAATTGTGAATTGGGAACCTCCTCAGAACGTGAAGCAACTCCGTAGCTTCCTCGGTCTCGCAAGCTATTGCCGAAGATTCGTTGAAAACTTTTCTAAGATCACGAAGCCTCTCTCTAATCTTCTCTAGAAGCACGTCAAGTACGTTTGGTCTCCGGAGTGTGACATTGCTTTCAACACTTTGAAAGAGAAATTGATCACTGCTCCAGTTCTGACTCCGCCTGATGAATCCAAGCCGTACGAGGTCTTTTGTGATGCCTCTCTCCAAGGTCTTGGCGTAGTTTTGATACAAGAGAAGAAAGTTGTTGCTTATACTTCTCGCCAGTTGAAGCCCAATGAGAAGAACTACCCCACTCATGATCTCGAGTTGGCGGCAGTTGTGCATGCTCTTTTGACTTGGAGACATCTTCTATTGGGAAGGAAAGTGGATATTTTCACTGATCAAAAGAGTCTCAAGTACATCTTCACTCAGCCTAATCTCAACCTCAGGCAAACTCGATGGGTCGAAATGATTCAAGAGTATAATCCGAGTATCGAGTATACTCCAGGCAAGGCCAATGTGATTGTTGACGCTTTGAGCAGGAAAGCGTATTGCAACAGTCTGATTCTCTAGCCTTATCAACCCGAGCTTTGCGAAGCTTTCCGCAAACTTAATCTGCAAGTTGTTCCTCAAGGTTTCCTCACCAACCTTCAAGTGTCTCCTATCTTGGAAGACCAGATTCGCCAAGCCCAGCTTCTTGATGCTATGGTGAAAAAGGTGAAGATTGGGATTGCCAAGAGTCAGCCCAAGTACAAGTGCTACCGCCTTGATGACAAGGATACTCTCTTCTTCGAGGGTCGTATTGTTGTACCCAAAGGTGAACTTCGTAAAGTGATCATGAACGAGGCTCATAATTCTCTCCTCTCCATCCACCCTGGGAGCATGAAGATGTATCAGGACCTCAAGCAGGCTTATTGGTGGACTCGAATGAAGCGCGAGATTGCTCAATTCGTGAATGAATGTGATGTCTGCAGAAGAGTGAAGGCAGAACACCAAAGGCCAGTTGGTCTCCTCCAACCTCTTGCCATTCCAGAATGGAAGTTTGACCATGTTGAGATGGACTTCGTGACTGGGTTTCCTAAGTCCAAGCGTGGCAATGATGTTATATTCGTTGTCATCGATAAACTCACTAAAGTGGCTCATTTTCTGCCTATCAAAGAGTCGATCACTGCAGCTCAATTGGCGGAACTCTATACCTCTCGTATTGTCTCTCTGCACGGTATTCCACAAGTGATCTCTTCAGACCGTGGCAGCATCTTTACCTCGAAGTTTTGGGATTCTTTCCAGAAGGCCATGGGCACCAACATCCGCTTCAGCACAGCTTTCCATCCTCAAACTAGCGGTCAAGTCGAGCGTGTCAACCAGATTCTTGAAGATATGCTCAGGGCTTGTGTGATCTCCTTCGGCATGAAGTGGGAGGATTGTCTTCCTTATGCTGAATTCTCCTACAACAACAGTTTTCAAGCAAGTTCGGGCAAGGCCCCATTTGAAATTCTGTATGGCAGGAAGTGCCGTACCCCTCTCAACTGGTCTGAAACCAGTGAACGTCAGCTTTTGGGTAATGACTTAATCACAGAGGCAGAGGAAATGTGCAAAGTCATTCGTGATAAGCTCAAAGCAGCCCAATCCCGCCAGAAGAGGTACTATGATAGTAAGCACCGTGATTTGACTTTCGAGATCGGAGATCATGTTTACCTCTGCGTCTCTCCTATGAAAGGTACTCGTCGCTTCGGTATCAAAGGGAAGCTTGCCCCTAGATACGTGGGACCTTTCAAGATTGTCAGCAAGAGAGGCGACCTAAACCTCCTCCATCATCTAGAGCGTTCGATCACGATCACGTGGCCGAAAACCGCACCTCATTTGGACTCTCCTAGCTCCCCCTATGCCTATATATGGCCTGTCCCTGAAAATCCGGATCCCCCTCGTCCGAAACCCTAAAAAAATCCACCTCGCGCGCACCGGACATGTCCGCCGCCGCCCGCGGCCTCTAGCCGCCTACCACGTGGCAAGCCGCCACCGCCCGAGGCCCACGCGGCCCAGCCGGGGCCCCCGCGGCCCGCAGACGCCGCGCC